>NW_015164331.1:22029-47221 GCF_001447785.1 Gekko japonicus | reverse complement strand
ATCACCTGCCTCTCCATCTAGAAGTAATACTCCCCTTCGACGAGAAGCTTGAACAAGAACCTGAGGTAGGATTAATAAGTTCAGGTCAAATTTTAAAAAGAGCCCAATGGGATGTTAATAAATCAAGTGAGGCCTATGCCATCTTTTATTCAGACACTTGTCAGAGCCTTATGTTACAACTTTCTGATTAGCATCTATTAAACAAACAGTGATTTTGGAGCAAGTGTTTCACCTTTTTGACCATTTGTTGTTTCCTCTTTTTAGGGAAAAAATGGTTCCACAGAGATTGTTATCATGCTCATTAAAATATGTAGAATTTACAGAGCCTACAGGCGTATGAACTCTGAGAGTTTATTGGCTACTTTGATTGATCACAAGAGTCAGCTAAAGCATCTGATTAGGTTTAAAAAAGAAAGGAGGTGCCCCCATCATCCAATGGTTTCCAATGGAGGGAGAACTAGCTTATTCTGAGCAGAAGCTGAATTTCCTAAACTGGCTTCTGAAATGTTGTGTGCCAGCACCCCCTAGTGCAGCTCAGAGAGAATTCCACAGACCACCAAAGAAATCTAGGGTTGTCATGCCCAGGCAGGCAATGGCGAAACTAAACCTGTTCATCTCTTTCCTTGAAAACCTTATGGGCTCACCATAATCTTGATGTGACTTGATGACACTTTCCACCACACATGGTAGGAATCACAAAGGAATGAATACTTCACAACCAGCCAGCCAATACAAGTATTCCTTTCAAAATATTATAGTTCATTTTTGAGTGGCACTATTTCCCAGATGGTTTTGAAGTCGAGGTCTGCCTGGAATTTAAAAAGAAAGCCAGTGTCCTGAAGCAGTCACATCTGAGCGGAAATAATAGACACATTATTGATTTATTTCTGATTTCTGCCAGAAGAAATGTATACATCTTAATGTAATGTAGTTTTCATACTAAGCTGCACAGGAGGATATCAAAACTGATGTGCTATTTTTAGAATGCATTTAGAGAAGTATGCTAATGCTGAATGAGATGAGGTGAAGGGGGGGGGGGGAAATGGAACAATACATTTTCTTAGCACTGTGTGATCTCTTCCAGAAAGTAACATTACTCCTTAATCTGTCTTGTTTAATATGACTCTTAAAACCGGAGGAAATTTGCTGAAATTAATCTCTCCATAAGGATTTTGTGGTTGGATGAAAGGTATCTGTGAGGTAAGTTGTTTAGCCAGGAATCTTTTGCTTCCTTGCACAAATCATTAAAGAAGCCTCATTTGGAATATGAATCATGCTGTGTGTTTAGTAGGGGCAAGCTGAATTTAGAAAAAAAGATCAAAAGAGCAAGTGGAAATGTCAGCTAGCAGAAAAATGACACAGGGATGGATTCTCTCAACAGAGGATGATAAAAGTTCCTGTATCTTCCTAGAAGAGTATAAACATAGTTGAACAGGAATTTGGTTACATATTGGGAAAACAGTGTGGTATTATGAACAGAGTGTGGACCTGATACTTGGGAAGTATGGGGTGAAGTCCTTGCTCAGTTGTTGAGTAAACTTGATTGGATCTAGAGAACTCTTCATTTCCTTGATATCCCTTTTCACATCCTTCGTGGGTGCCACTCTATGAGGATTTCAGAGCTCTTTTAACCCCCTATTTAGCTTGTCATTCTGAATTTTTAATTTTTAGCCCCTTTGGATTCTGTCGCGTGATAAAAATCCTAAAATTACTCTATCTGTAGCATTTTTTTTCAGTCCTCTCATCTTTTAATTTATAACTATTTCTGCTGCTCAAGACCATTGTGTAATGGAGCTTTGATTGGAGAAAGGAAAGAGAAAGGAAAGAGAAAGGAAAGAGAAAAGTATACAGTCCTTGATGAGCAACCTTGACATATACATGGGGAAAATAAAATATATATTCAGATGTCATCACTTTCCTTATTTTCCAAATTGTAATTTATGAAGGATAATTTCTAATTTCCAATCCAGTTCTCCAGTTGCGGTTAGCTGACCCTGCTGGTGGACCTGCTGATGGCACCTGGGTTTTTTCCAGTGAGTGACACAGAGTGTTGGATTGGATGATTTACCCCTCCCCTCTCAGCTTCCTAAGAGGTTTTGTTTTGTTTTGTTTTGTTTTCCTGGAACATATTTTCTAAACCTCCCCCCCAAAAAAGAGTTCTAAAATAATATTGAATATGATTTGAAATGTTCTAGAGACTGACACCTGGGCAATATAAATTAATATACTGGTGACACATGAATTGTTGAGAAGAAAATGTGGGCTGAAGCTGCAATCATAAAGAGGCTTACTGGGGAGAAAGCCATGAATGACCTCAGTGAAACCTACTTCCAAGTATACATGCTTGAGATTGCATTGTAAGCATTTTAGTAAAGCTAATCTAGACTGGCTAGCTTGTCAGTCAGTCAGTCAGTCAGTCAGTCAGTCTGTCTATCATGTATCTATCTATCTATCTATCTATCTATCTATCTTCTATCATCTATCATCTATCATCTATCTATCTATCTATCTATCTATCTATCTATCTATCTATCTATCTATCTATCTATCTATCATCTATCTATCTCTGCTGGCTGGCTTGTCAATTATACAGATTCATTTTAAAATGCATGTTTTATTTGAAGCTGCATAGAAAAAAGGACTTTCAGTGAATCTAGTGCTTTCTTGTCCTGGCTCCACTTTGACAGATCAATCATAGGACCATAAGTGACAACCAAGACATCATACCCTCTTTGAAGTCCAAGGTAGCCTGATGCTCAATAATTTACATTCACAAAGACTCAGAATGCTGGATGTAGAAAGCAAGATCCCTACTTCCTGTGGGGTTCTATACAATACTACAGTATGGGGAAAGTGATGGGTAATCATATTAGGTAGCTGTCTGAGTGAATGTATACACATGCCAAAAGTTCTCTTCTACAAACATCATAAATTGGTGAGATTTTCAACTTCAAAACAAAGAGTTATGATTGGAACCATCACTTTCTTCCTCTGAGTACACTTGTTCCACTTCCTCCAGTCATTTAGTTCCAGCACATGATGCTTCCTCCATTCATTTAAGACTACATCAGCTGGGGAACGCAACTCCTTCCTCCAGCCACATCTCACCTTGCAAGCAGAAGGCATTGGACCCCACAATCATTTTTCCTTGGTCACAATATTTTAACTTTTTGTTGTTGTTTCTTTTTTGACAGGACTGGATTACTTACATATCACAATGTTGGGAAATGAGACACGGATAGCTGAATTCATACTGTTGGGATTTGGGGAACTTTATGACATGCAGCTACCTCTTTTCCTGATATTTCTACTGATTTACATTGTGACTTTAACTGGAAATATTCTCATATTTGTGCTCATTCTCTTTGATCGGCACCTTCATACTCCCATGTACTTCTTCTTGGGGAACCTCTCCTTCCTGGATGCCTGCTACAGCACCACTATATTTCCGAGGATGCTTTCAGCTCTCCTGACTGGGAACAGAGAGATTTCTTTCCACAGCTGCCTCACTCAGTGGTACCTCTGTGATTCTTTGATAGCAACAGAATGCTGTTTACTCTGTATGATGTCTTATGACAGGTATCTGGCCGTCTGCAAACCATTACATTATGAAACAGTTATGAAGACTCACACCTGTATCCAATTAGCAATGGGATCATGGATCAATGGATTTTTAGCTTTTTTGTTATTACTGCTTCTGCTGTGGCAGTTACCTTTTTGTGGTCCCAATGAAATTGACCATTATTTTTGTGACTATTACCCACTTCTAAAACTCTCTTGTAGTGATACTACCTTGATAGAAATAATGGGCTATGTTGTAGCTGTCATTTTTACGCTTTCTCCTTTTCTTCTAACCTTGACATCCTACATATATATTATAGTGGCGGTGTTGAAAATCCCTTCTGTGTGTGGGAGACGAAAGGCATTTTTTACCTGCTCGTCTCACTTGATAGTTGTTTCTATCTTCTATGGCTCTTTAATGATTGTATATATGTTGCCAAAGATTGAAGGAAAGAGAGGTATGCAGAAATTTTCCTCTCTCCCATATGTAGTGTTGTCTCCTCTGGCCAACCCATTCATATATAGCCTGAGAAACAAAGAAGTCAAAGAGGCTTTAAGGAATATGATTGGGAAGATTATGCCATAAAACGTAAGCCTGTAAAGTTAATTAATGTGATCCATATATAAGAAAATTTGGTACTGCCAGTTGTGCCTAGGAATTTGACCTTGGGGAGATTAAAAACAAGCAGACAGACATAGTATAAGATGAATCCAGCTATTCTCCTCATGAAAAGTGATCCCTTTTGACCACCCAAAAATGCTGTGCTTGAGATCCTGGGCCACCTGAATGGACTATAGGCACATGGAATAGTGGGTGTAATAAAGAGGGGGACTGGGCAAGATTGAGTGGGAATGCTCTCTGGATTGAAGCCACAATTCTCTTGATTGACATACCAAAAACATTTAATATGCTGTGCTTTTCTCTTATGCAGCTTTTTCCAATTTTTTAAAAAATTCTTAGTTAAACACTTGTTAAGAAGGGAGGTACCTCTAATTAATAAAATCTATTTGTAAAAGCATGTTCAATAATACAATGACATAGCATACTTATCTAATCACAGATTCACAAAGATCCAGTGTTCCATAAAATTAAAGGTCTATCACAGACTATACTGAGTCTATTGCTCACTCCCTTATCCACCAATCCCCTTTTACCATCCTTACATATTGGAGGAGACTGAAATAGCCTGTCAGGTGACTTGGAACCCTCAGAGGAAGAGGAGAGAAAGAATTAGTGTAAAAATCAGTGGTTTAACTTACCACTTCTTCAGACAGGGTTTAGAAGTCCTGTAGGCAGGTTAGGAATAGCTCTGTCTCACAGGCATTTACCAGACAGCCTTAATGTTCCAGTTTCCTTTCCTTTCATTACTGTTCTTCCCCCTCTTGTTTCCACACAGCTTCATAAGCAATCCCTTGCTGTTATGGTTTTTTAATGTTTCTTCCCCCTCACTCTAGAACTTTTCCCCCTCAGCCTAAAAGCTAAGTGGGAGACCAGGGTCTGTCTGTGTGGTGTAAGTTCCAGCGATATATAACTGAGGTTCAGAAAACCAGGGAGAAAACGTGTTTATTCCACTCTTATAAAGTAGACTGGCAGTTTATGTCTCTCTCTCTATCTGTGAAACATCATATTATTTAGTGAAACTGTATCCCCAAGATAAATCACTCACATGGCTACAAATGTGTGTAGTTTAATCTTGAACACCAAAACCTACACAGAATTTGCTGAGTACTTTTAGGCCACTTCCTAAACTATTATCTGGCCACTTGATTATTTGATTTTACCCTGTGAAGGAGGAGTTAGCCTACAGAAATCTAATGCACTACCATTTTTTTGGTCAAAGTTATTTGCACTCTGAAACACAAGTATCTTGCTGTGATGAAATGCATTTTCTCTTGGGAGGTTGGAAAGCAGCAAACCTCCATTTGACATTTTAAAAGTTTTCTTTCTTTTCTCTGGGAAGGACTAAGTTCATAAATGGCTTTCCAGGCTCCCCTTCTTACAGATGCTAATAGACCTGGCAGGAAAAACAATGGGATGGTGAAGCCTTCCCCCTTCTTTCCACTCCTTCTCCAGCAGGGAACAGAGTCTAGATAGTCTTGAGGAAGCAGATTCCTCGAGATGACAGAAAATGCTGCCTTATGTGGGCTGACTGGATTCAAGTGGATGGGAGACAGAGATGATAAAATCTCGTGCAACGTGAAATAGCTCTCTTTAATTGGAATATTGGGTTGAGGAGACCTCTGAGCTCTGGTCTACAAGCAGGTGGCCATTGTCTTGGAGCAAGCTTGAAGGTAATGAGAACTGTGTAGCGATATGTAATTAGCCTGTTCTATTTTAAAAACTGATAGGGCATGTAAAGCGAAAGGGAAAGATTTAAAGCGGAAGGGAAATAGAATTTGCATTATTTTTCAGTCTCTTTTGTTTTCCTTGCTCAAGTATGCTTGTAAACATTTTATTTTTAATAAATGCTTTAAACTGTTAAACTGTTGATACTTGGAGTGGTTCTTTGTAGCACATAAACCTCGACCATTTTAGACACACTATTTTAAAACAAACTCCTCTGGCGGGTTTTCAAATGGCTATTCCTCCAAGGGCATCCAGAGCAGTATGCTGTCCACATGGTAATCAGGCACTGGGTAGTGGGAGACTCAGAAGCAATGCCTTAGACCTGGGAAAGGAAGCTGGGAGTCCTGCCCCTCCCAGCAGGCAATTCCTTACAAAAGGGCAAGTGGTGGTGGTGAGTTACCCTGGAGAGAAAGGAAAGCCCCTCCAGGTAGTTGGGAATACCTAGGTGGGCAGGGTGGAAATGGAGCCTGCAGGCCAGAGAGCAGACACATTCTTCCATACTTGCACAGCCCACACAGGAAAACTGGTTGTCAAAATGAGAGATAATTGTAGACTCCCAATTCCTTTCAACACTTTATGCTCCCTGTTGATAGGTTCATACAAGCACAGAAAAAAGATACTAAGAAAAATGTTCTTTTGAGGACTGGGAAACTTCTGGTCCCATATTTGGCACAGATTGAGCCCCATGTATACTGTCATGGCAGGAACTACTATGGATGCTGCCCTGAGAGCCTTTGAAATATGAAGGGATTTAATTGTCCTGTACAGGCCTAACCTATCCTACAGGGATTTTGTCACCTTGAAAGGGAGGAGAAGTCAAATATGTAAGCAGCTTTGAGTCCCTACTGGGGAGAAAGTTAGGGAATTATGTACACACACACACACACACACACATATACATACATACATATACACACAAACATTTTTTTTTTAAATGATATAATATAACCAGAGAGGGGGACGGTGAGAACTCACAGAGGCATGGACATCATTATATTCTTCCCTTCCTTTGCTTCCTTCCTCTTGTTCATACAGCTGTGATGGATTGCACTTTTTAAAAGCCTAGATGTGCTGTACAAATAGCTGAAGGACTGTGAAGGGTTAATTGTTCACAGAAACAAAGCCTTGATGACAAGCTGGTGCTAACCAATCAGATTTATCTGCCCCTCTGACTTCAGCTTTCTAGCCCCCTTCCTGCAGCCTCTACCTAGGAAAACTACAGTCTTTCTCCATAGTGGGGACCCAAGCAGGAGGGAAGTGACCTCATAGTCCACCCTGCAAAGCAGCTGTTTTCTCCAGGGGAACTGATCTCTGCCATCTGGAGAGCAGTTTTAATTCTCAGTGATCTCCAGCCCTCATCTGGAAATTGTCAGCAATGGTTCCCCAAGAGAAAATGGCTGATCTGGAGGGTGGAATCTATGGCATTGTACCTGTCTGTCCCACCCCTCCTCATACCCCACCTTCTCTAGGCCCCACCCCTTAAATCTCCAAGAATTTTCCCTGGAGTTGGCAATCCTATCTCCTTCCCAGCCAACCATCAACATACCTTTATCAACCCCTGTGACTTCAGCTTTCTATCGCCTCCCCCCTCCCTGCAGTGTCTACCTAGGAAAAGTACAGTCTTTCTCCACAGTGGGGATCAAAGCAGCTTACAGTTGACACCTGTGCCATGCCAGACTTCATTAGTTTCCACAGGGCATACAAAGCTGAATTGTTCAAGTTGGCCTTTGGAGAATAACCACTAGAGATGTGCATTTGGTATAAACCAAACTGAAAAAATCAGCCAAGGTATTTACCTGTCTATCAGATATGGCCAAGCCCCCAAAATCCTGAAAATATTCAGTATTAGTTTGGGTCACTGGATAGCTGGCATTTAAGGGTGCTTAAAGGGACTGCAATTCTGGGTGAAGCTGCAGCTTGGAGAAGGCATTTGAAGGACTGTGAGCTTTTTAAATGCCTTCAGAGTTCAGCTGCAGCTTACAAAAGGCATTTAAAGGAACCATGTTCTCTTTAAATGCATTTTCCTCTCAATTGGAAACAATGAAAGACGGGGGCACTTTCTTCTGGAGCCCACAGAATTGGACCCCCTGGTCAAATCTTATTGAAACTTGGCAGGGTTTTTTTGTTTTGTTTTGGTTTTTTTTGTTTTTTTAGGAGAGGCACCAGCAGCTATGCTAAAATTTGGTGTCTATACCTAAAAAAAAACCCAGCCCCACAGAGCCCCACGTACCCCAGATCGATTCTCCATTATATCCTATGGGAGCCATTGACTATAATGGTCCCCATAAGGTATAATGGAGTTAAAAAATTGTAATCCTGAGTATATACTGAATCCAAATACCATACTGAGATTTGGGAATACTGGGAAACAACAATATTTTTTGTGTTCAATATACCTGAACTCGAAAAACACAATTTTTTTGCACATCCCTAGTAACCACATGCTTGGGCTGTTTTAATAATGGTACGGTGATAACCATGTATTTTATATTTTATATTTGTTATTTGTTTTTATGTTTGTTTTTACCTTATTGGTTTTAATGTTGTAAGTCGCCATGAGACTGTTCCGGTGAGTGGCAATTAAAAGAGCTAATAAATAAATATGCTTCTTATACTAATAAAGTTGGCTACTGAGCCCACCTCAGCAGGGGGGATGGGATATTATTTATTTATTTATTTATTTATTGTTTCAACTTACTACCCCGCTCTAATCCCCGAAGGGGTCTCTGAGCGGCTACAGTTACACATTATCCCTAACCTATGGCCACACTTTTTCGGGGGTGGGGACAATCCCTACCGGCACCCAGTGGAGGGATTTTTTCTCTCTTGGGACGTCTGCATCGGCTTCGGCATCTCTCAGTTTCTCGGCATCTCTCGGCCTCTGGCTTTCTTCCTGATGGTCTTTCCAGCGGCGGATCGGCTGGGCCCTTCTATCGCACGGTGTGGTCTGGCGCGGCCATGGCTCTGTCCTCGCGGCTCCGCCCCACCTGCGTCGTCCACGCCCGCGCGTTGTCTTGGCTCCGCCTCTCTGCCGCCGTCAGTTCTGTTTGCTTGCGATGTCCCGGACGCCATCTTTTTGCTGCTCGCCACTTGCTGCTCTCGCCGTCCGCCGGGCTCTGATACTTCAACGACCCCCACCGTGGGGGAGGGTGCCCCCTACCTTCTAAGGTAGGTTCCCATTTATCTACTTGCACTTATTTTGGTGTTAATTGGCGCTTTCGAACCGCTGGGTTGGCGGGAGCTGGGACGAGGGCCAGGTGCTCAATCTGGCCGTGGTGGGTTTCGATAATAATAATAACAACAACAACAACAACAACTCAAAGCAGATTTACAAAGCAAAAACACATCTCAGACAATACAACAATTTAAAAACAGAAATTAAAAAATATATAATAAAAACAAGAAAAATCCTAGGGAACATCAGTTTTACTTACAGATTTTCCTAAAAGGGTTTGATTTTGACTGACATTAGGTGTACAGAATACTAATATTATTTATAACTCCTGGTGAGTTTAGAGTTGGCTACCAAGAGGAGCCCCATACATACACACCCATTCTGTGTGTCCAAAAACTCTCCTCTACATTGGGGGGGGGGAACCACAGATCAGCAGCACCCCATAAGATATGACATTCTGCTTGCTAAATATGTTCTTTCAGTTTATGCACAGGGTGGGGGCAGGGGTGATCATGTCAATTTCATATGCATTTCTATAGTTCTTTGTCACAAACTGACGCTGCTTTATGAGTTTGCAGACCAGTATAGTCTTCTGCAGAGCTTGCTTCTTGTACTCCATGCAAACTGGGAGTTCACCAACTGCATATTGGGACTACATACCTGTAATATACACAGACGTCAAGCTCCCAGTTCGCTTGGACATACTTTTCTGCAGAGGGCTTTGTTTTTATAGCTAAATAAGGATACCGTGTGAACATCTAGGACAGTCATACGGAGAGACCACTCCATGTTTAAAAAAATGCACTGCTACCGCTTAAAATATATATGGCTTCCGCAGGCACAAAGTAGGAAAACTGAAAGCAAACTTGCACAATTTGTGCTCCAATCAGCTACATGCAGCAATGTACAGTGGCCAGTCAGATGCTTGACATACAAACAACACACACCATTTTTTGCAGTCTTGGGTAGGCAGCAAAAACAAGATGTTTATTGGACCCTTGGTGGATGCTGCTGCAGGTGAGGAAATTGCCCTCCCCACATTCCCTTACCTCTCTTCGATCTAATGAATGCAGGAGAAAAATGGAGGGCAATGACTTTGCTGCTGCTTTGACATCACTTCTGGGTAATGTCCCAGGACTACTGCCCCCCATAACACTCTAGAATATGACCCAATCTCTATAGGAGAGATCCTTAGAGCATTATGGGGGAATTTGTGATGTCAACATTTCAGCAACTCTTCCCCCTCCCAGGCTCTGCTGCCAAACGGGGGCTGCCAAGCCCCCATTCAGGGTGAGAGATCCCCCTCCATCCACTTTTGTTGCCCACCACCACTCTGGATGACATTGTGAGGAGAAAAATCTGTGCCTCCAGTTGTGATTAACTCTGTATCGTGAGAGGGGTTGGCATGATGTCATATCACTTCCAGGAAAAAAAAGCCCACCCTATATCCCTGCCCACAACTGTCCTACTGGTTTCAAGGCTTTGCCTGGCAATCCTACCCCAAACAGTTCCTGGGGATCATGGGCCATCATGCACAGCTGGTGCACTGCTTTCACATTAAAGAAACCTCTATTTCTGGGCCTAACACACCTAGGACTGAGACCTTGACCATTTGGAAAATAATGCACAAGAATGGGGAACAGGATTATGTTCATTGCCCTTGGCTCTAATTTCAGAGCATTTGCCAGTTCTGTATGCCCAAAATCTATACGTATACAAGTTGCATATGCCAACGTTCTCTTTGTGCAATTGCCCATCCTACCAGATTGCAGGTACAAAATCAACATCCAGTGGCCTTGTGTATACAACATGTTTGTGCTTCTCCCCATGAGCTTAGTATATTTGGCTTCTGGACATGTGAAAGGGCTAGAGAGCCAGTGGCACAATGGCTAAAACGCTGCAATACCATGTTCTGAGTTTCTTCTATACTGTTTAGTTATGGGTTGTGCTAAGGTATCCTAGTTTCCTTTGTCGTGACTGGCTGTCTAATAAAGACCTTCTAGTGATCCTGAAGCCAAACAGAGTACCCTATCAGGAAGCTCTGCTTAGGTCCAATCAGACCTCATGAAAGTAGCAACATTGTATATAGTTCAATATTGGAATGGTATAAGTCTTGGTGCCGCTCTTATCAGAACAGATCAGATCTGAGTAATGTTATGAATAAAGCCTTGAATTGAGAATCGTCTCCCGCCTTTCAATACACTAATCCCCCCACTCAGCCAAAAGGTTCACTGGGTGACCATGGACCAGTTTTGCACCATTCCTCAGCCTCAGTCTAATTTGCATCACTGGGGTTGCTGTGAAGTAAAATGGAGGGAAGAGAATCACATGAACCACTCCAAACTCCTTGGAGGAAAAAGTGAGATAAGAATGTAATGGCTATAATCAAAGATTATAGCGGTGGCGCAGGCAGTTAATGCCTGCTTAGTAATAGTAATAGTAATAGTATTAGTAATAGTAACAACATTCGAGCAGCCACTATGGCTGTTCGAGTACCACCACGGTCGAGGTGAGCTCTCGACCCCAGTCCCAGCTCTCGCCTACCCAGCGATTCGAAAGCAACTTAATTGCAAGTAGATAAATGGGTACCCACCCTTAGTAGGGTGGGGGGCACCCCTGCCTAGCGTGGTGGCTGAAGACGGCTGAAAACGGCGGAGGCGGCAGCAGCGACGGCGAGGCATCGGTTCCTGTGTAGATGGCGTAGCATGGTGATGCGGCGGCGGCGGTGTGTGCAACCAGGAGGAGCGATCCCTGGCGACCGAAAGAGGGAACATCAAGTGGCCTCCGCCAAGAAAGGGCACATGATGACGTCAGACGCTAGCCCAGTGGAGCCGGAAAGGACATAGCTGAGGCTGGAAGAAGGCGGAGTCGCGTGCCTCAAGAGAGTTCCGCCGAGCGCCGTGAAGAACAACCCACCAGGAAGAAACCTGCCAGGAAAGAGCAACCCGAGCACCAGAAAGAGCAACTCGCCAGAGCAGAGCAACAAAAGAACAACACCAGCCACCACCATAGGGGTGCCGGTAGGTTGCCCCACCCCATAATATATATGTGGCCCTAGTTAGAGGACAACAAAATGGTGACTAGCACCAACCTGTAAGCCGCTCAGAGACCCCTAGATAGGGATTCGAGTGGGATATAAAGTTGAACAAAATAAATAAGATCTGTCACTGTCAGAGTCCTACATAGCTGGGATGCTCAACAGTGGCCACAAAGCAATTCTATGGGACTGCAATGGCTTTTCCAAGCATAATAATCACATTTTGTTTCCATTTTATTTTATAAGCCAAAACCAACCAAAAACACCTTCTTCAATGTGTGTGTGAGAGCAAATGTTTCAGTGTTACATCCATCCCTGAGTTTTCTGTTGTATATAGTGCCTCCACTATGCCTGAGCTCCCATGTGTCATAACTTGAATGTGTCCTGTACTTGATAAAAGACTGTCCACTTTTTAAAAAGAGCCTGAGAGTGTTTGATCATGTGTCAAAATATAGTTGGCCACCCTGGCTTTAAAATCAGTTGCGTGCCTACCGTCAGTTTGTTCAATAGTTTAACAGTTCCTGTAAATTGGATCAGTTACAATGTGCAGAACAGGAGTAGGCCTCAGCCTTTATTTGGTATGTTAAGAATCCATCAGCATAAACTTTGTCTCTCTCTGTTTCCTGCTCACCTGCCTGTCAGATGACACCTCAGGGACTCCCATGCACAGTTCAGCTCCAAAGTTTGTTGCCAAGTGACTTTGTTCACTCATCAACAAGGCTTCACAGTTTGACCAAGTTATAATTAGGCCTTTTGTGTTTGCTTGGGGCCCTTAGAGAAGCTATCATAACTCTCCTGCCCTGAGGGAGATGGTTAAGAGAAGCTCTTCTCTACAATTAGTTCAGGTAACCTTTTTAATTATCTGCTCTGCTAAGTACTATACACAAGGTACCTTGTTAGTCAGGATGCATGCTAATTGCATATGGCGGCCGGAGAAGCTGAAGCAAAAGTTGGTTCTGGGGTTTTTTTAATGTTGCTGATTAGAGACTGGCTTTGTCATGTTCTGATTCAGGAAAAGTGCTAATGATTATGTGTTGTTTGAATTTAGGTTTACACTTCAGTGAAGAATAAACATCTGTTAACTCCAGTACACCCATTCTTATTATACACTGAAACGGGGCCTAGTGAATTTATTTAAGTTCATCTTGAATTACAATACATTCATTCCAACTACTACGTATCAGCCTCACTTTTCAGATACCTGTCACTAGAAGAATCACTGTACCTATTTTGTCCTTATTTCAAAGACACCTTGCTAAAAAATAATAATAATAGTGTGCATACATATGACTAGAGGGTTTGTTTTTTCTAGGTTTTAGCCCCTGCTCTAGAGCTCTAGGTGTCAAATATTTAGTAGGTGCATGGTGACTGCATTGTGACATGAATGCACTAAAGTACATAAATGCACACACATGAATCAATGTCTTCCATCCCATAGCACATCTGGTACTTCTTGTTAGGCTTGACATTTGCCATGGCGTGGTTGGTAAGATTGTCAGACCATAGCATGGAACCCACAAGAGCATTTTGAGGACATGAACAGGCATGCTGGCATGATGCTGGCATGCAAAATAATCTCTGGTGAAATCTGGAAGTGATGAGGGGGCACTCTAGGATGCCCAGAAATGCTATGGTGCCCCCTGATGTCATGACTTCAGGTGCTCACATGCTGATGATGCACTCCCTCCATTTCCTGCCATTTTTCTCCTGCTGCCCTTTGAGGTACCACTGGGAAAGAGGGCAGATTTCAATCTCCTGCCCCCACCCTTCAGGCTCTTCCAGGGTTCTTCACTCTAGTGAGATCAAAAAGTGGAGGTGGGGAGCAATATTCATGATAAAACTTCCAATTGGTACCTAGAAGTGACATCACAATGCTCTAAAGATATGCAGGTGATTACATCAAGGGCCCAAGTTGCACAATGATATCAAGCCACATGGATACACATATGAACACATGAAGTTTCCTTATCCTGAGTCAGATCATTGGTCTATCAATGTTATTATTGTCTACACTAACTGGCATTGGCTGTCAGGTTCTCAGGCTGGGGTGTGTCACATGGTTAGTGTTGGAATAGGATCTGGGAAACCCAGGTTCAAATCCTTTCTCTGCCATGGAAGCTTGCTGGGTGACTTTGGCCAGTCCTGCCCACTCAGATTAACCTACCTCACTGGGATGTTGTGAGTAGGCTTGCAAACCCCCCCCCCAGGGGGCAGGGAAACCCCTGCCTGAGAGGCCCCTTACCCACCGCCGGCGGATTGGGCCCCGGGGGGAACCCCACCCCCAAAGCACATGACATGCCCGGCATCAGCACATCACCTGGAAGTGATGCAATCACGTTGGGCACGTTGGGGGCGGGGCCACAATCATGTGAGGGAAAACTCTATGGTTTTCCCTCTGATGATTTTGGCCCTGCCCCCAACATGCCCAACATGATTGCATCACTTCCGGGTGACATAATTGTGGCGCGCGCGCACTTTGCGTGCACACATGGACTCACGGAACAACACTGGACTCCCCCGCTCTTCAACAGGTGAGGACTTGGCAACCCTAGTTGTGAGGATAAAATGAAGGAGAGATGAACAATATATGGATGCAATCAGACAAGCTATTTGATCAGGTTTCATTGCTGTTCACTTCCAGATTTAAAATGCATAATCACACAGCAACATATGTCTCCCATTCCTCAGTCAGACCCCATTCTCACTGGTCTTCAAATCAGAGTTATTTGACACCGGGGAAGTCCAGTCCTTCCTGGTGTCAGTGGTCATACCCCACATTTCTGGAAGACTGATCAATCCATCATGCTCTCAAGCCATTTGGGAAGTCTGAATGTTATGTTCCAGTTTGGTGCACTTTTTTCTTTTTTTGAGGCAGTTAGCGAGGTACACATAATTGCATATTTGCACCAAGGCTATGAAGTGCTGCATGTGCATTTATTTTCACAGCCATTTTACAGACATCTCTCCCTCCCTCTCCCTCCCTCCTTCCCTCCCTCTGCCCCCCAGGAGCTTCTCAAAACTGTATTTTTCTTTTTTAAAACTTCCAATGAAAAGTTTCAAAAACACTTCCCCCACACTGCACTACATATTCCAGCAGCCTCCTCCAGCAAACCCATTGGCCACCAGCCACTGCCTTCCTGCCAGGAGTTTGAAGTGCTGCTTCCAATATGCACTTATGTGGATGCTGAAAAGGCAAATAATTTTTAAAAGCTGCCCGACCACCCCACTCCATGTCTGCCACATCTGGGCTGCGGTCACACGGAGCATTAGCCACGCTACAGAGACGGAAGATAGGTGGATTTTCCGGGCGCGATCACAGCGTCACATCTGGGAAGCATAGAGCTCCCGTGGCGAACCCGAGGCTTTCTGCCGAAGATGCGGGGTAAAAAACTAGTACCTCCGAGGTACTAGTTTCCGGAAACTGCGGGGCAAGGGCGGGCATCTGATCACGTTTCCAGTGGCATCCGGCGCCTGGCCATATCCCGTCGTGAAAAGTTTTTTTTTCAAACCTCCATGGGATGCACACAAGCACCCAATGGAGCATGCAAACACTTGGGTTAAAGAAACAAAAAACAACCCCCGCCAATCCGCTTCTTTGCTGCGCCACAGGAGTGACATATGATCGGCCCCTCCCCCCCAACCACGGGACGTCAGCGGGATGTTTGATCCCACTGCCGCGTGGTAGTTCACTCCGGGGCAAACAGCCACACCTCCCCCCCCCGTGATATCTGGCCCGTGTGACCGGGGCCCTGGTTGATCAACCATGGGGTGAGTGTGAGGTGAAGCAGGTTAAGGGTAAGATGTCTGATCAAAATTCTCAGTTACAAAAACAACAACAACACTGGGTTAATTAGTGGTGGGGCCAGCAATGCTAAGCCTGTCATCTAATCGCAGCCTAAACCACTTTGGGTCTCTATTGAGGAGAAAGGCGGGATAGAAAGTGAATAAATAAATAACTGGAGATTGCAGCAATTGTACATGGGATTTTCTGCATATACAGCTGATGTTTTACCACAGATTCATACCTTCTGTAAGCAGATGGGGGCCATCAACAACAGGGTTTTTTTAAGTCTCTACCTGGGTGTGAGATCTTCCACTCCCCACAGAAGAAGGTCTGCCTTCAGCCATGTTTTTGTTGGCCACATGAGGGAGTGGAAAGAGAGGAAAAACAATAGCATTTAAATGGTCATCTTATTACATTATCACTAATTCTTGCATGAAAACCCCATAATGCCTATAATAATATTATAAATACACAATTCTTATCCATGAATTAACATACAACGTTCATCCCACTTCAATGAAACAAATTCTTTCAGTGCTCATCGTATCCTAACAAACTACTCCCTTTACATAGAAACACCATCTTAATTACTAGCAGGTGGCACAACAGAGATCACACATTTAAAGAGAACGTTTAAGCTGCCCAAACTTGCCCTTATATAAATCATACAATCATTGTTCACAGGTCTTGTACACTCCGAGGAAATAGATGTTTTATAGGAAACAACTTAAATCTAGCTATGAATTTAGTCCATGAGGAGAAATTGAGCTTAAAAGGAATATCCACCTAGCTTCTTCCTGCAAAAGTATCTTGTGTACGTCCCTACTTTTTGCTACAAACAAAACCATGTAGCGAAACTCATTACATTTATGATAATCAGAGACAAAGTGCTCAGTCAGAGCGGCCTCTGAAATATTATATCTTATACATGAAATATGCTCTAAAATGCGCATTTTGATTCTCAAATTTATGTGGGGAAGACAGTCCGGCCAGGAGTTCTTCTGAAATTACAACTGATCTCTGAAATACAGAGATCACTTCCCCTGGAGGAACTACAGGAGAAGTTTAAGTTTTAAAGCAGCTACAGAAAGTGAATGCTCTAGGACTTCAGTTTCTCCTATAGTATACCATGAGGGTTACCAGTCCCTGGGTGGGAGCGGGGGATGCCCCACCACCAACAGTCAGGGCTGGGCATCATGTCCCTGACATGATGATGTCATGCGGAAGTGACGTCATCATATTGGGGATGTCACATGGCAATACTCTGGTATTTTGTTAACCATTCTCTGGTATTTTGGTAACCATAACGTTTTGCCCAAAATACCAGTGTCGCTACTCAACATCCCCAGTGTGATTTTAAAAAAATAATTATTTATAAATTATAATAAAATATCATAACAGTGTACTGAGCATGCATTAATAGTAATAAAATATACAGGGCGAATGATTATACAAACAGCAAAACACTAAGTATGTGATATTTTCAGATTCTAATATATAACTATATACTTTACTTTAAAGCAAATTGAATGCAGATTATCCACCAGTGCGTAAATTAACAATGAGACAGTAGAGTACATTTATTTATTTATTTATTTATTAGATTTATACCCTGCCTTCCCCACCAAAGCAGGCTCAGGGCATCTTACATAAACTTTTGAAACAATTTAAAACACATAAAATCTAAAGTGAAATATATAAATGTCCTATGCAACAGTGGACAATAATCCAATATTTTCCGTAACAAGAATCAGTCAGTACAAACATAACCAATGGAAAAATCCCAGGGAAGGCTCTGATGTTACATCCAAATGTTAAATGTGGTCAAATGCCTGGTGGAAGAGCTCCATCTTGCAGGCCTGCGGAATTGTAGTAAGTTCTGCAGGGGCCTAGTATCCTCCAGGAGCTCATTCCACCAGTGTGGAGCTGCCACAGAAAAGGCTCTAGCCCTGGTGGTGGCCAGTCTGGCCTCTTTAGGACCAGGGAGAACTAGGTTTTGTGCTTGGTCAAGTGGGAGAATATGGGAGAGTTTTCCAGGCTAGATTAATAGCCCTACCTTAAGCACTGCCTCTGAAAGCTGATAATTAAGCCATCCACAAGCATACGTGAGAGGCAGAATGACATAAATGAGAGATGCGCCTATTTGTTTTGAGATATGCAGTGTCAATCCATACCAGTGTCATGCCAGTACTGTGCCAGTATAACTCTGGCACTGAGGAAAAATGAGTGGCAACATGAGTGTGTAGGCAGTAGAGAGGGCTTAGCTGGCATGCTTAGTCTCCATAGAATGCTTTTTGCCCCCCAGCAATGTTCCACCAGTGACAGCCCTGGCAAATCATTTCAAAACACCCTGTGTGCTGGGAATAAGAAATGACATGTCTACTGTAAGAAGAAACAACATGTACTCTGGGTTCTCTTCAGATCGTATAAATCTTTCGCTGTTTACTGGAGAAACAACATGGACAGAAGGGGAAAGTAGCAAGCACTGACAAGGTGCTTTGGTACAGTTGGTACAATTCCAGAGTCAGTTCAATGGTCCCCTGAAAGACTCCTGAGCCCTGGTCAATTCTTGGTAGGGTTTCCAACTCTGGGTTGGGAAATTCCTGGATATGTGGGAGTGGAGTTTGGGGAGGTGGGTGTTTGGGAAGTGGAGGCACCTCAGTGGAAGTCTCTCTCCTCCCCAAACACCATCCTCCCCAGCCATATAATGCCATAGAATCCACCCTCCAAAGCAGCCATTTCCCCCAGGGGATCTCCAAGCCTCACCTGCAGGTTGACAGCCCTAATTTTGGGGCTCCTGTTTAAATACTATTGTTCTCATCCATATGGTATGCCCAGTAATAATTCTCAGAAGTCATTTTAATTTGCCATCTATGGTTTATAGTCTGAAACATTATACTGAGAAAGAAATCCCACTCACTTCTTCAAAAATTAAGGCTTGCCCCCAGAAGCACAGATTTTTTTTTAAAAAAAGAATTACCTCTGTTATATGATGTATATGTGTGTGTGTGTGTTACTGAGCTGTTTGTCACCTAGCTGAAGTCAGGGTTTGAGGCTATGCCCAGTCAAAAAGGGCTTGTCTTGGCTTGCTGTAGCCTGTAAGAAAGGCCATTGAATTCTGAACATTATGTATATTGTTGGGAGTCAGAAAAAGAATTTTTGCACTGTTCAAAATTGGGAAATAAGACATTCTGGATGGCCTCTGTCTTGACTCTACTGCCTTCTTTCCAAGGATGAGAAAGCTAAAGGAGACTGATACCTCTCAGTAGTCCCTGCTTCCTTATCTAGATAAGTAGGGAGTTGGGAGAAGGTCTTGTAACTGGCAAAGATTTAAGATTTCGGTCTTAGTGGGAGGAAAGAATAAAAGGTTAAAAGTTGTGCCCTCCTCTGAACATTTAAACTCTCCAGTAAATTAAAAGTACCATTTTGCTTTCCATTTTCCATTGTCCCTTGTTGTATTCTCAACGGCACTACTAGCATTCACAATAAGGACTGGAGGGAAATGCCCCCCCCCTCTCTCTCACTAAAACACTTCACAGAGGTGCAATCAGATGGATTCAAACACCAAAATTCCATACCTTTGCAATGATGAGTTTTAACATTATTCAGAGATGCCAGGAATCAGAATTCTCTTGTGCACTTCAGGTTTGTGCTGGCTGCTAACTCATTTCTGTTGACAAATAATAGAGTTTTTGTGCCTATTTAATACAAAAAAGAAATGGAATAGAAAAGTAATAAATGCCATGAATGTGATATATAGCTTACCCTTTAGGCAATTCCCTAGTTCTGCTAGGTAATTACACAATGCAATCCAGATCTTTTCAGCTACAGTCAATAAAAATCTATGAAGTAAAATTTTAGAAGGCAGCAACAGAAAACTGTCACCACAGGACTCTGTTTTGACCCTACTGCAATGTGGCTTAGAAATAAGCACGTACAGATGTACCTATTCTTGTGCTCTGGGGCAATGCGATTGAAGATAATCAAACATCCTTACTGTCCTATACATACACACCCTTTTTCATTAGGCTTGCCATCTTTTATAATGCTGGCCTTGCTCTTGTGTGTTTAACAGCAGGTGATGCCAAGAAAAGTAATGCACAAAGTCTACTAAAGACATGGGGGGGGGGGAGACTCTAGTAAAAGCCATCAAGGGCACAGAGGGTATCAATCTTTTTTTTTTCCATAACACTGTAGCTGAACTAGGAGGTATACTTTGAAATCTTCCTTTACAACTTGAGCAATGAGTTAGCAGAAACCTGAAGTGCACAAGACCATTCTGATTCCCAGCATCTCTGAATAATGTTAAAACTCATCATTGCAAAGGTTAATTGCTGGAGAAAGATACAGGAGGTTGGCAAGCTTCCGAATAGGAGTAGAAATAAAGGCAGCCCAGTGCCGTCCCAAGCAGCTGCTTACTCTCAGGAAAGTGTTCTTAGCTATCTTCGGAGCTCAGCATGAACACTTCCAGATTGGGCCCTTTGCTGATGAAGAAGAGGTGGAAGATGCCATTTGCTCTACTTATCTTTTTTTTTAATCTTTATGAACTGTCCTCAGTACATCTAGCTCTTAATAGTGTTCACTCATGTCAATAATGCCACATTAAAATATAAATGTGCAAACTTGTTCTTGGTTTGGGCTAAAAATAGGTACTTAGACGTTAGTCCTTGGAAAAGCAAATCACACCAAGGATAAGGTAAGATCAATTTAACCTCTCAATTTCCTATTAACTGACTAATCACCCCAAATTTTTTAAACTTTCCCAAATACCCCACCATCCTTCTAAACCAGTCCTCCTCCTGGTCATTAACCTTTAACCCATTCATTCTATGTATCTTCATTGTAAGATACTCTAAGATTATTATATTGTTCATCCTTTCCCTCCAATGATTAATCGTCAATTCCTCAGCTTCTTTCCAATTCTTTGCAATCACTTGTCTTGCTGCTACTAACATCAAATTTATCCATTTACATTCCTCTTTTACCCTTAACTCTATACCATCCAAACTAAGAAGTGCCATTGCTTTAGATATTCTTACCCTTCTTCCCACAATCCCCGACATTTTCTCTACTGATCTTTTTTAAATCGTTGTGACCTGTTCTCACTACATCTATCTCTTAATAGTGTTCACTCATGTCAATAATGCCACATTAAAATATAAATGTGCAAACTTGTTCTTGGTTTGGGCTAAAAATAGGTACTTAGACGTTAGTCCTTGGAAAAGCAAATCACACCAAGGATAAGGTAAGATCAATTTACTGACAAAGATACACACCCTTTAAGAAAAATAATTTTGATCTCTAGTGCATCAGTATTATGAGTGCTCTCACACACTCTCAGAAGTGCTGAAGTGCGAAATATAAGCGGATTTTATTTTCTGTATTACACTCCTGTAGTATTCCATGAAAAAACACACATGTATCTTGTTCAGCACCCTCAGAATGCGTGAAAGAACTTTGTTTGTATATGTTTATTTTTTAAAAAAAATATCTATTTTTAAAAAGTACTAACAGGTGATGTAAATGTAAAACAGGTGATTAAAAGTAAACATAGCAACAAAACCCTAACAATTAATCTCAAAGGTGAAAACCTCTTACAAGCCTCAAGAAAGAAAGCACTCCCAAGTTTCTGAAACCAAATAGCTGGCAGCCAAAGTCACCACAGCCTGGAGGAAAAAAGGGTTTTGCTATTTAAATAAGGTTTAACAGGAAGTGATTTAGCCAATGATATTTCTCTCCATGCTGCAGAAAGTTTCAACTGCCCATTTCCACACACCAAGCCTTTACTGAAGAAGCAAGTCATTTTTTTTTTGACCAGGCTGTTGAAAAGCCTACCTACAGATGAGAGACCAGGCAAAATCCCTTTAAAAATGTATCTAGGTATAATACTTTATTATGATCACCAAAGTGTCTAGTGATAAAACAACTTATCCTAAGACTTTTCTGCTGGGCAATCTCCGGGTTGCAGTTCTATTTAAACAAAAGACTTCTAAATACAGATTTCGCAGTTTTGTCAGATCAACAATCAACTTTTAGAAAAATACAACTTTAATCACAGTACTGTTAAGTCAACTCATACCACTGGTGGCTCAGGATAGTATGACATGGGGTTGCCAATTGACAAAGAATGTCATCAGCTAGAATTCTAATCAGACAAATTGGAGCTGGGAGTAAATTGTGAGTCTGATTAAAGGTATGTACATACACCTGTTTGGCAGAAGGCTGCAGCTCATTCTCTTTTACAGTCTTCCTGGTGCATGTCTACAGCCATCCCATGCGAGGGGGCCTCAGGTGTTTGCAAATTAGTTTTAAGGACCTAAAACAATCTTCCTGAGGAGCTGTTGACAAGCTTAATTGCAGATGTCAGCTGTAGAGTCTCTGGCTCCTTGAAGAAAAATGTTAACCCTTGATTTGTTAACATACTAGCCAGGAATTATGCACACTTTCATAGCACAAAATTATCTGCTTTTGGGGCAACATATTTATCTGTGATGCAATCTGTCCTGGGATGACCTTGGATGGTAAAGCTTTTTGATTTTGAGGTCTGATTAATTTGCTTTCTAATAAAGACCAATTTGTCTGTTTCATGAGTTGTGGTGGCATCCACTATAGCAGAGTAATAGTTTCTTGGCATAATGTGACATAAATGCTTCACTGGCTGAATTGCTGGACTTGTAAATTTTTGGATTTGGTTTGATCTTAACTGAACCTTCAGTTTGGTGTAGCGGTTAAATGCGCGGACTCTGATCTGGGAGAACCCCATTTGATTCCCCACTCCTCCACCTGCAGCTGCTGGATGACCTTGGACAGGCCTCGGTTCCTGCTGGAGCACCACTCCGCCAGTCAGGAGCCGAGGGGGAGGGCACATAAGCCCCACCCCCTGCTCCCTCCAGCCATCAGTTGGGACACGGTGTGTGTGTGGGGGCAAAACGTTTCCCCACCTCCCAGAGCCCTGGGGTAGTGGCCTTGGACTCATAGGGGCAAATTCCACCTCTCGCGCGAGAGGTCATTCTGGCTCCCCCAGCTCTCTTTCAGGGCTCCTTGAAAAGTTATGGCCGCCGCTGTTCACGGCGGAAGCTGCGATGCCTGCGGGGGGTGCAAAACATTCTCCTGCCTCCCTGAGCCCCGGGGTGGTGGCCTTGTAGGGGCAAATTCCACCTCTCGTGCGAGAGGTCATTCTGGCTCCCCCAGCTCTCCTTAGGGGCTCTTTAAAAACGTATGGCCGCCGCCGGTGTTCTCAGTGGCAGATGCGACACCCGCGGGGGTGTGTGAAATGTTCTCCTGCCTCCCTGAGCCCCGGGGTGGTGGCCTTGTAGGGGCAAATTCCACCTCTCGTGCGAGAGGTCATTCTGGCTCCCCCAGCTCTCCTTAGGGGCTCTTTAAAAACGTATGGCCGCCGCCGGTGTTCTCAGTGGCAGATGCGACACCCGCGGGGGGGGGGGGAAATGTTCTCCTGCCTCCCTGAGCCCCGGGGGGGTGGCCTTGGACTCGTAGGGGCAAATTCCACCTCTCGCGTGTGATGCCGCTTGGACATCACATGCGAGAGGTCATTCTGGCTCCCCCAGCTCTTGGGAGGGGCTCTTAAAAAAGTTATGGTCGCCATCGCTTTTCTTGGCGGCAGCTGCGTCGCCCGTGCGGGGGGGGCAGGGTGGGGTGAAACGTTCCCTTGCCTCCCTGAGCCCCGGGTTGGTGGCCTTGGACTCATAGGGGCAAATTCCACCTCTCGCGTGTGATGGCAAATTTTACCTCTCACGTGTGACATCACACGCGAGAGGTCATTCTGGCTCCCCCAGCTCTCGGGAGGGGCTCTTAAAAAAGTTATGGCCACCGCCGCTGTTCTCAGTGGCAGCTGCGACGCCCGTGCGGGGGAGGGGCAAAACGTTCCCTTGCCTCCCTGAGCCCCGGGGTGGTGGCCCAGTACAGTATTCGGATCTAAGATTTTTCAGCCATCCTGAATTTTTTCAGGCCCAATAGACCCGGGGTGGGGGGGGGAGAAGAGGGAGAGCCAGCCTGAAGCTGAGTCAGCAGGATGCACTCTGCTCCCCACCAGCAGAGCTGATCCCGGGGCTGGCTTCTCATGCAGCCCAATTTAAACCAGGTTGTATGAGAAGCCAGCCCAAAGCTGAACTGGTGGGGAACACTCTGCTCCCCACTGGTACAGCTGATCCTTGGGCTGTCCTCTGTAGTCCCTTTAAATTTTAAAGGGAGTGCAGCAGAAGCCCAATAAACAGCTGAAAGGTGGGAGCAATCTGCTCCAGACTTTCTGGTGTTTTTCAGGTATATCCAATAATTCCCAAATATATCTGGGATGTTTTGGGGATTTTTTTTCAGTTTTCCCCAACCCCCCCCAGATATCTTTGGGATTCCAAAATATCCCTGAAAAAAATACCGATAAGATGTTTTGGGGTATATTTTTGGCTTGGGTAGTTTCAAATGCACACCCCATGCCCAGCAGTTCCCTTCTCAGTCCTGTCATCTGCTCTCTTCCTTCAATTGTGCAACACTTTGAGTTCCTCTTGGCGCAGCATTTGAAAAATGGAGCACTCAACTGAACTAGGGAAAGTATCCTGGCTGTCTTGTCTTCTTCTACAACAAGGAACTTGCTGCACGGTCCTAAAAAAGACTTACAGCCTTCTAAACCCATTAAAGTCTTAGAAGGATGTAATGCCGCTTAGGATTGCTCTATTAAATGTTTATGTCTGCAGTTTGGGTTGTAATGTGACAAACTTATTTTAACAGTAGCCTAATCAACAGAAATGCAGTGGAATATTTTCCAGATATGGCAATAAGTACCTTTCCCGGTACAGATGCATGCACAACATTAAATATGCCAAACAATTTCTTTTTTCAATCTGCTCTCATTGGGTGGTGGAGTTAGCCTCTGTAAGAGACTGTATTCTCTGCTGCTGCATCACAACTGGAATAAACCACGGTATGTAGCTTTGAACAGCTTCAAATAATGCAGTTAAAGCACTGAAGAAATCTATCAAATGCCTTTAGAAAGGTACACAAGCCTGGCTATTTCAGAGAGCAATACTAAACGTCTACTGAAATTCTGTACAAAAGGCTGACTAGAGGAGCCAGCCGCCAGGTGGGGGCGGGGGATCCCCTGCTTTCAGAACCCCTCACTTTGTAACCATCTGGCAGCGGGAGAAAAAATGGTGGATGCTCTAGCACTTCCTTCCTCCTAATCTCTATGGTAGCCATAGAGTGAAAGGCTAGAGTGCCAGCTGCCTCTCTGGGTTCTTCCCCCAGCTTGTGCGAGCACACTGAGAGTGCCCAGGTTTT
>NW_015164331.1:0-21351 GCF_001447785.1 Gekko japonicus | reverse complement strand
AAGTTGAGCCAACTTCAGAGGACGGCGGAAGACCGGAAGGCCTGGCGGGAGCTGGTCCATGGGGTCGCGAAGAGTCAGACTCGACTGTGCGACTGAACAACAACAACAAGTTGACAGAACACTTCATTTGGAAAAAAAAAATACCAACTTCATGGCACTCCCAGAGTGTTCCTTATAGAGACAGTGCTTTTAATTTGAGAACACTTTCTCTTGCTTTGTAAGACGCAATCAGACCATCCTCTGTTTCAAGTTTCATAAGGTATCTGTGCTATTCAGAACAAAACTGCAAACTTGAGCCTTTGGGGAGGGTGGGATATAAATCTAAAAATAAATAAATAAATTCAAAAAAAATGGTTGTGGGAAGTCATCTCAAAGACCTTCTTCCTATAGGGATGGATCCTGTTGAAAAGGTTCCACATATGTAACAGTGGTGCAGTTCTCCCGTCCTTTGACATCTACTTTGCTCATCTGTCATAATGCTCCCCTTTCCTGCATAAGCAGCATTCCAGGGGGAATTTTGGGATGCTCTGTGAGGGAGGAGGCAGGGAAGTCATTCTTCCATATACTGAGGCCGAACCTGCATTTGCATTTTTATATCATTTTCGTGCTGCTGTGATGCCGTCTTTCTCTATGCTTGTTTGAATGTTGTTTGGAGAAGATTCTTTTAAAGGAGTGTATGGATGTGCAAAAGTATACTAGCACTGTTGAGGTGTGAAAACGACACCAAATGTAGACAGCTTTTTTGAAGGCGGAGTCAAAAGGCTGGGACACTGGTGGGAAAGATAAATGCAGATTCCGCCTGAATCTAGAGAGGACTTAGCTAGTTGTTTGGAGCAACTAATAGATCTAATACAATTACAAAATACTACATACTACATGCATACAATATAAGAGACTAGACATTCTGGACAGCCAGGTATGTGGATGGGAGGTTGCTTTATTTTGTTTGACAAGGAATATTGGGTGGTTTGTCTACGCAAATGTTCCTTAGGAAGGAATTTTGAGACATATTTAAATTGACATATACATTGCCTGCAGAGTTAAATTAAACATCTAAAACAGCAGCACTGATGTCAATGTGTAGGCTAATTGAAGGTCTAATATGAATCTGTGCACTGTATTGCAAAATTGATTAAAACTGCTATATTAAAAATTGGTACTCTAAACCAATATACTTTTCTTTCTTGGTCTGTACTGTGATAAGATTCAGCAAAGAAAAAGAATAAATTAAATGGCAGGGTTTA
This sequence comes from Gekko japonicus, assembly GCF_001447785.1. Lineage (NCBI taxonomy): Eukaryota > Metazoa > Chordata > Lepidosauria > Squamata > Gekkonidae > Gekko > Gekko japonicus. The sequence continues at coordinate 20,107 of NW_015164331.1, read as the reverse complement.
AAAGTCATCTAAAAGGGACAAATGTTCTTTAAACATCCAATACAATCGTTTCCCCCTCTCATAATTTTAATAATAGTCCACGATATTATTTAAAGATATGTGTCTGTCCATGGAGATTACACAAACACACTCAGTTTCATGCTTCCGGCAATCTGGGAAATTATGTTTTAGAAAATCTATACCATATATTTCTGTTTTCCAAATGTTGTCATGATACACAGAGAGCCAAACTAAACTGATAAATGCCAAGAGACATGCTTTGTATCCAGAACATGGTGTGGGAGTGCCAGTCTCCTTTCCTCCAGCTGCCCCCTGGAACTGCTAGTTGTCCTACAAGGAAACATTTATTTATTTGATTAATACCCTGCCCTCCCCGCCAAAGCAGGCTCAGGGTGGCTTACAAAAGACAAAACATAAGAACAATTATAACATAAATAAAACCATCTAAAAACAGTCCAATATCATAAAGTGCTAGCTAATTGTAAACGAATACATTAGGGATGACGGCAACAGTTATGTTAATATGATCTCTGGCCTGACTATTCATCAGCTTCTCGATCTTTATCATATATATGCAGCGGGCTCAGGCTGTAACAGTAGAGTCAGGGTGCAAGGCGCTATCTTTCTTTAGTGATTATGTTATTGGTGAGGTTGGTGGTGGTGGTGGCGGTGGCGGCTCCTTAGCCAAATGCCTGGTGGAAGAGCTCCGTCTTGCAGGCCCTGTGGAACTGTAAAAGATCTGATGTCTTGGGGTCTGGGAGGGTCAATTGATTTTGAGACCCTGAACACACTGCTCACTGGGGTACATATGGGGAAAGGCGGTCTCTCAGGTATATCGGCCCCTGACCATATATGGCTTTAAAGGTAAAAACCATCACCTTGAAGCGAACTTGGAATGCTGTCTGGAATGCTACAGTGCAAACTGCAATTCCGGTGGGAAGTGGGGTTAGCCCCCTCTCCCCTTGTGCAACCCTGATCTGAGTAAGTGTTCTGAAAAACAGGGTTGCACTTACCTGTAACTGTTGTTTATCAACGTCTTCTGTGGAAAACACACATTGGGACTGCACTTGCGCAAGCCAGCCATGGACACAGTTGTTCATAGCTAAAACTCAAGAAGGGGGTGCTTTGCCCCAACATATGTGCTGGTTTTCATGCCACAGGCATCACAAGTTCTTGGGTGGGTGTTCCCTTTCCCTCAGTTTTCTTGTGCCACCACAAGGCTCCCAGAAATAAGAGAGAGCTCAAGGTGGGACAGGAGGGAGGGAATGTGTGTCTGCACAGAAGACATCGATGAACAACAGTTACAGGTAAGTGCAACCCTGTTTTCATCATCCATCTCCTAGTGCAGCCCCACATTGGGACCATTAAGTAGCTTACCAATTGTCAGTGGGGTAGATCTCTCACTGGAATAAGGAATGTAGAACAGCCTTGCCAACCTCTGCATCTCTTCTGGCTTGTTGATTCAATGCATAATGTCTGACAAATGTTTCCTTTGTTGCCCATGTCATCGCTCTGCAGATATCCCACAGAGGGACCCATTGATGGAACACTGCTGATATTGCCTGTGCTTGAGTGGAGTGTGCTCTCACATCCAAAAATGATCAGTTCCCCAGTGCCTTGTATGATGAATGGATTGCCTCAGTGACCCATATGGCAATAGACTGAGAAGAAGCTTCTTGCCCTTTTTTGGGGTCCCAATAACAGATAAATAAAGCTTTGCATTTTCTGAAACATTTGGCCCTTTGTAAATAATGGAGAAGGGCTCTCCTCAAGTCTAAGGTATGGAGGGTGATTTCTGCCTCAGATGAAGGGGAAAGGGAAAATACCGGGAGTACAACCTCCTGGGCCAAATGAAACCTAGACACAATTTTATGCAGGAACTCTAGACTATAGTGAAGGACAACTCATTCTTCAAAAAATTTAAGTAATGTGGGGTTGCAATGTAATGCTGCTAGCTCACTGAATCTTCTTGCTGAGGTGATAGCCACCAGGGAAGTGACTTTCCTGGACAATAGGGCCAAGGAGCAAGATGCTAAGGGCTCAAAGGATGGTTTCATAAGGCCCACCAGGATCAAGAGAAGCGACCATTGGGGCAAAATATGCGGAGAAGGAGGGAAAACATTCAACAATCCCTTGAGAAACTTCTGCACTAACTTGTGTGAAAACATGGACTTCCCTTGAACCTCATAATTAAATGTGGATATAGCCGTTAGGTGTGTTTTTACTGAGGATGCTGCTAAGCCCCTAAGAGTTAGGCACAGTAAAAACTCTTGAAACACTGGTGGGTGACAGGTGAAGGAGCAAACAGTCTTCTCAGTACACCATATTTTGAAACGAATTAATTTCCTATTATAGGCATATCTGGTAGAGAGTTTACGTGCCTGTAACAGAAAGTTCAACGCCCCAGGGGAAAACGGCAAAGCCACAGGCTGATATTCCAGGCAGTTAGGTGCAACTTTGTTACATTTTTCTTTTGAACCCCCGAAGGGGATTTTTATTGCATTTTCTAAAGACTACAAACTACAAAAAAAAAAGGGAAGGGGAAACAACTACAACTAAGGATACAGGAAGGAAAACCACTAATAATAAAACCCCAAGTATAGGAGATCCTTACATTAGCTTGTGTAAGTGTTATTCTTAACATGCTTAGATTACATTGAACATGGTCATTTATGCTAATATATTTAGCTTTTAGCCCATCATTTAACTATTTTAAGAAAATTCCAAGAGCAACATTAAAGTAAATGTTTTAAGGCACAATTCAGAGTCCTTCAGCCTTTATTTAGCTTTGTTCTTTCTTTTCCTCAGTTGATAGTCTCGCTTGGGGGCTGCTGCCCCCTTATCTGAAGAAGAGTCCTCCTCTGAAGCCACAGAGTTCATATCTTCACTGGATTTACTGTGTTCTTCTTCCCCATCGACCTCTCCTGGCTCTCCCAATTACAATCTCAGGAACTCATGTGCTTTAAAGACAGAGTCAATCTTTTCTTTTTTGTCCTTAATTTTAAAGGTGAAGCCTTCAGAAATCAACCATCTGTAGGTAATGCTGTTCATTTGCAGAAACAATATTAGGTCTTTATACTCCTTCCTCTTCTTCCTGATTTCAAATGGGATATCTTTTAAAATTCTGATGTTATTCCCTCCCATTTTCAGGGGTACTCTTGTAGTTGTTTTGAGTATTAAGTCCCTGACATGTCTCTTCGAGAATCTAATCACAATCGCTCCAGGCAGATTATTTTTCTTTATATAGTTGGAATAGGATCTATAGCTCACATTCATTTTGCTTATCAAGTATTCCACTTTTAAATCTGTAACTGGAGCTAATGCTTCACTCAAAAGTTCTTTTAGATTCTCTCCTTTTGTCTCAGGGACCCCTTGGAATCGCAGGACTAGGTTAGCTCTCTCCATTTACAGCTGCAAAATTTGAAATTCACCTGAAGTTTGTTTCTTTTCCAGCATTTACACCTTTTTCTTGACTTTTTTTGGTCTTTGCATCCACTTTCTTGACTTTTTCCACTGTTTGCTCCATTATTTTGGTGATTTCTACTAGTTGGAGCTGCTGAGCCACAAGGTTTTGATTCGGTACAGTTAGCTGCTGGTTAACGTTGGTCATTTGGTCTAGCAGAGGGCACATGGTTTCTGCTAGCATTTTGGATAGTTCTGAGGAGTCCTCCGTCCGGGGATTCGAGCCACCCGTTTTTGCTAGCATGTCTTTCTCTGTTTTCTTCCCCGCCATGTTTGAGGGTTATTTACTTTTAGAAAAAGTTGCTAAAGTCTCTGAAATTCACCCAAGCGCTTATCTACGCTCCAGTAAGTCTCTTAAATCATATTTCCACGTTTTTACTTCTGCTTCCCCCTTGGCAAATCATTGTTTTGTTTATGCATGTGAGAGGAACTCCTCCCCCACTCGCTATTTCATCTTTACTTTCCTTGAAAACACCTATAGTATTCCCACTTCTTCTACTTCCTTCTCTCCTTCCCTTCCATCAGCCAACCTAGCTCTTTCTGCTCCCCCTGTCTTCAGCTTCCTCTCTTTCCTGCCCCTGGGAAAACTCTGCTGTTGCAGCCTATAGGATGCCAAGCTGAACCCAAGTGTGTTGTGAGGAACTCAGAAAGTCTTGGACAGGGCACCTAACTTTCCTATGTTTCCCAATCCACGTATTCATTCCTCTCTTTCTCTGGAAACCCCATGTTCTCTCCATTCCATGTTTTCTTTTCTCCTTCCCATCTTATCTGCCTCATCTTCAGCTACATTTATTATTTATTCATGTATACCCCACCTTTCTCCACAATGAGGACCCAAAGCAGCTTACAGCATTCTCCTCTTCTCCATTTTATCCTCCCAACAAATGAGTGAGATAGAGTAGATTGAGAATGAATAACTGTCCCTAGATCACCTGCATATGTTTAAATTGCATTTGTTTTAAGAACCTGTGATTTCTCTTGCATCCCTTTTAAATGACCTACCCCCTTGGTGTTTAGTCCTGTCGGCCACATGACCACAAAAATGTCTTCGGACAGCGCTGGCTCTTTGGCTTTGAAACGGAGATGAGCACCGCAACCCTAGAGTCGGATTTGACTGGCTTTCGAGCAAGGGAACCTTTACCTTTACCCCCTTTTCAGAATGCATTTCTTGGTGCTGATTTTCTTGCCAAAACAGAATGATTGGGGGAGGGAGCTCTTTGAAAGCCAAACTAAATGTGACAGCAGCCACAGGGATAACACATGGGTGCCAATGCCATTAAAAACATTTTTAAAAGCATTTAGAACATAAAAAAATGTTGCAAGGGCCCAATCCTGATCAGGCCAATGGTGCGGTGGCAACAGGCAATCTTGTTTCCTCTCCCTATACCTTTTAAAGTGGCAAAACAGCTGTGGGGGAGCCGACCCCAAAGCCACCATCACGTCTAGTTTGGCTCTAAGACTTTTCTCTGCCTTTGTTTAACACTGGAGGAAAAAAAGCCAACTTAAGCTACTTTTGCTTCCAATGGCAAAAACGTACAGGAACTCATTTCCCCCTGTCCCACGGAGGCAAACATGGCTCAGGGTAGCTTTTCTTTTCTTCTCTCTCTCTCTCAGTAGGAAATGGCAGGAAAGAAAAAAGTTAAAAAGCTCATCTTATTGCAAAAAACTCTCAATTTCATACTTTCCTCACTCTCCATTTAGGCTTTGCATGGGAAAGAAAACAAGTTCTGACCCATTACCGCAACAAAAAAACAGGGGAAAAAAGAAAAAACCCACAAGAACACAGCTAACCTCTTCATACTTACTGAGGAAAATAACAGTTCGAGAATCTCTTGTTTTTGAATCAAGCTGTTTGTCCTACAACTAGAGCCAGAATGTGCCCAGAAGAGTGCTCATCTGCTGCTTCACCATTGTGTGCTGCTACAGAAGCTTCTTGATTGACACCAGTCATATGACTCTACCTCTCTGCCTGCTTTTGGACAACAGTGAGATTTGTTTTCCACTGCTGTTCCATTTGGATTATTGCCTACTCAGATGCTTGGAACCTTGCCCTGGTATCCAGATCCCACGCCTGGACTTCCACAGATAGTTGCTTCTTATTCTGCCTTTCTTGCTCTCTCTCATAGGTCTTTTGATTCTTCTGTTGAGAGGAGAATATGCATACTGTGTGATGCTTAAATTATTCTAGTGTCAGGTATTATATTGAACAAGTGGTGACCAATGAGACCTGTAGGGAAGGGAAATCCCATCTACCCACCTCTGGTGCCCCTTGTTACTTTCGCTCCCTTGCCCTGCCCCTTCGCTACTTGCACTCCCTTTCTGTGCCCCCACTTTTGCTATCTTTTCAGGTCAAAAGTCTCTCATCTTCCGGAGATTGCTAGGCAAGCCTAAAATACCAACAAAGGTACTGCAAGATTTCACAAGCTCTTAGGTGACATCTTCCATTTGGGAGGATTTGCCGTGCCCCCAATTTTTTAAAAAAAGTTTGGGATTTTTCAGAAAATCTAGGGGTTTCCCTGGGCTTGCAGAAATAGCCTCCCTATCTGAACCTGTTGTGTGGATTTTTAAAAAAATCAGTACTCTGAGGCTATTGTTAAGAATTAGATATATGATGCCTGTTATTGTTTTGACCACTTGAGTTTGCTATTTCTCCAACCCATCTCATTGTATTATTTTCTTTAATTAAAAAAGTATTCCTGTTTTTGATCTATCCAGATTGTCAGTATTCCTTCCAGCTTTGTAGAAACACCTTGCTAATTTGTCAGCAGATCCCTTATATAAATTGTGTGGGTCACTGAGTAGAAATAGGATGTTCCTTTGTAGGGTGTATAAACTAAGTTGGCCATCAGAGGTAGCAAAAGGATGTCTTCTTCTTTATGTGTTGCTCAGGCAACATTAGCATGGATTTGGCCAAACTGGAAAGTAGGTCACATTCACACTTACATAGATCTACTGTACATGTGTTTCCCCTCACCACACACAGCAATACACTGCCTCCTCACTGTTCTCCCACTCTAAAAAAAAAAGAAGAAGCAGCCCTGGTGGCTACATTTACAAGAGAACCAAACTGTATCTTAAAATGATCACAGGAATAAACATAATGTGTAGTTCTGCTCAAAGTATCTTAAGTAGATTCAGGTTTTCAGCTTTAATGAGCATTTTTCAAAAGAAAATGTACCAACATATTACTTTTGATGCACATTCACAAAGGTTTACATTCCAATAAATGTACCGTATCCACATTCAAACAGGCACAAGCCTTCTTTCTCTGCATGGGGTAACTGTGAAAGTAAGCCTTTTTCAAGTGTGAGTTTTTAAAAATGATTGATAATATAGCACTTACTATGCTGTCACACCTCTTGGTAGCTAAAAGCATCTCTTCACAGATCCTTGGGTTGTCAAACTGCAGCATTCCTCACCTTCATTTTGTAGTTCTCACTCCCTGGGAATGTGCAAGGCAGATGTACTGAATAGATGCAAGATGTGGAAGACAGCTACTGATGCATATGGCTGTACTGTTGGACCAATTTCCCCCTCCCCTCTATTTGCCTGCATATTAGTTTCCCAGAGGCAAGCTACGGTTTGGTGATTTGGTGACACAATATGACACAGCTGTGGAGAGAATCAAAACGCATCTCTTGCAGAAATGATCTTGTTTTAGAAGAAAAGTAATTGGCAGCTTGGCTTGATTGCCACTGGAAAAAGATAAGGCTGTCACTGGTCACACAGATGACGCCTGTTCAGTTAGTCTGCTGCTCAGCAGGACCATATTAATTGATTTCCGAGGACGTCATTTCCAGTTTTCTTACAAAGGGAGACGTGAACAAATGGCTAGCAAATGAAGACTACTTCTTATACCACAACATAATGAAAAATAATTGGATCTTATAACTCATCAATGACAAATGGTCAAAGATCTAGTCTAGCCTCATTTTTATGCACACCTAAAATTTAAGTCCGTAGCATTTTCAAATTGTATCCATATTTACACTTCACAAGACTTTTCTTAACAGATCATTACTTACTCATAGTGAATGGTGCATACTTGAAATGGAGAAAGTGAACTTATATATTCCTCTCTGATGATACAGACAGCTCTAAATGACACCATATGAGCAGATGCAATTAAACAGACCAAAAATACAACCTTTCTGGTGCTTGCCACAAGGGTATTGCTCACTGTGGTGACAAGGGAACAGGAAGGGCATACGTTACAGGGCCAAGGCAATATAAAAATGTAGCCTGGGAAGCAGAATTTGATTTCCAGTTAAAAGCCAGTTTTTAAAGTTTTATACCAAAAAGGCTGCAGAGGGGAAAGCACATATATTTTGCCTGTAAGGATTAGTAATGGAAAGACGGTTTAGGCTAGATAGGAGAGTTTCCCCCCACCCCCCCCAAAAAACAAATTCTTACATGATCTATCATCAGAAAAAAAATAGACGAGCTCAAAATGCTAAAGGTCATTGTAGATGAGCGGTTTAAACTACCGATAAACTCCAGAACAAGAAGGGGTCCATAATAACCAAACGGGAAAACAGGTGTGGAAGGGAAATGAACTAGGAAAGTCTCATGTGATTTGCATGTGAGTTTTCTATCGGAAAACCGACCACAATCCATCAGGAAAAAAATGTATATGCATATACCTCTATACACCCCAGTCAAATTTCGAAGTTGTATGGATTTGCATTATTTCTGCAAATCAACCAAATTATATTGCACCACTGTCTGGAATTTAGAATGTAGAATGATCCTCACAATAATTCCTCTTTTGAGGAGGTTTGGAGGGGAGATAGTGACTTGCCCAAGCAGAGCTACACACTTCTAAGCCCAGTAACCTACTTAGAAGAGTGATTTTATTTCTGTGGACTTCAACTGGAGAAACCTTGCATAGAATTGCACTACCATTCTGCTTCATAAATATTTGGGATATAAAACAAGACTTTTACATCATAGCACATTTACTCCTAGCCATATATGTCCCGGACAATACAATGTCTTCTTAATTCTAAACATTATGTACAATACATCCAACCTTTGTCCCATTCATTTCAATTAAGTACTCTTTTCTATCTAAATAATTGAGAAATAAAAATGCTTCATTTTGGCTGTGTGATGCCCATTATTTACTATTTTTTACATTCTGCACTCAAATCAATAAAAAATAACCTATCAGTTTTAAAATTCTATGTTTTTTTTCAGTACAGAGAATCACCAAAACAATATCTATGAATGCAATCCAATTTACAATGAGGCTACTTGGACAATTGGAATAGGCTGCTAGTCAATATTATTTTGATTTGATATACCTTATTCTAGTTATCAGCCTTGTTTTTCTGTCAATTACTTCACAATCTTAATCGGTTTAATGTCAATAATTTTTTGTCCTACTGATCCTTGTTAGCTTTTACAAAGACATTATATCAATTTTCACTTATGAGTGTGTTAGAATTTCCCTTCACTAAGTATGACTTTATCAGGGAGCTTAAATAGAGTTAGAGAGCAACTTCAAGTAAAGTTCCTTCTCAGTCACCATTAAGTGCCTTCTCACTCACAGTTGTAGATACTAAAGGGGAATTTTTCAGAATTACTTAAACAGTTTATTCTGTTCTGGTCTCAACCTGGAGACTTCAGTGTATAAGTTCTTGCAGAAGGGCTCTTGCAAAATAGAATCTAAAAACGGGCAGCAGCAGTCAATCAGTAAAGCAGATAGCTGGGGTCAAATAGCCAGTTTGGCTGGATAGCAGCAGCAGGAACACTTCAAAACTATTAATTCGCTCCAGGAAAGGATAGACTCAGATTTAGCTCTTATGTAATGGAGCAGGCCCTACAAACTCAGTAAGGCTTTACTTCCCCATAAATGTTTCCTAAAGGGGAGCCACATCTGAACCAAAACATTTTCTTTTGCATCCTTGGAAAAGCAATCTTTGCTCACACTATTCCTCTGACACATGTTCTTCATCTTAAATTACCCCTCCCACTGGAGGGTACTTAAAGACTTTAGCAGCTACAAACATCTCCTTCTTCAGAGGTAAAGTGGGTGGCTATGAAGAATAGGAATTCTCTCTTGAATACCTATCCCTTATCCTTTCACCTGACTCCAGCACTGACTATCTATAGATATCCGACTAAGGTGATATTCTTCAACAGGCTTTTAAATTAGAAATAACTCCTCTTCCTTGGTGCTGGTCTTTTATTGGTTGGTCTTTTTTTGTTCTGCTGCTTCAGACCAACATATCTGAATCTATCACTTTGGATGTAGTTGCTGGAAGATGGTATGTACTTGTTTTTGCGAAGGAATGGATTCACAAGCCCTGTTCTCTTGGGTCTGAGGCTGTTGGAAAACCCCTGCTGTGACCACCCCAGGTCTCTGCTGGGTGATGTTGCTCTTTACCTTACTCCCAGGAGATACCAAACTTTTTACTGAGTAATAACCACTGACACCAGGAAATCTGAGAGTATAGTCTTCTAGACACATCTGCACATCTAGAACTTGGTGTCTGCATTGCCATTTAGAGGTTCCACCTAGTTGCCACCTCTCCCACTTCACTTGTACTTGCTAGTGTGAAAGCCAACATGGTATAGTGGCAAAGTGTGGCAAACACTAATCTAGAGAACCTGGTTTGATGCCACACTCCTCCACATGACCTTGGGCCAATCAGACTGCTCTCAGAACTCTCTCAGCCCCAACTGCTTTGCAAGGTGACTCTTGTGGGGCGAGGAAGGGAAAGCGATTGGCTGATTTCACACTAGATCATCCTCATACTAGAAGATGAAGAAGAGTTGGTTTTTACACCCTATTTTTCTCTGTCTTAAGGAGTCTCAAAGCAGCTTACAATGGCTGATTTCGCACTAGAGCTGCCTCGATGTTGCACCGCCGTTTGCCCCAATACTATTGGTCAATTTCACACCCGAAGCCGTGGGGCTGCATTTGACCCGCGGCTTTGCCCGATTTTTTTCCGCAGTTTTGTGATCCTCAAAAAACAGGATTACAGGATGATCTGTTTCCCCATTGCAATTTTGAGCTATTGCATACAATGAATAAATAACTGCTTAAGTATAGCTTACTATGATCAATATTACAACACACATATTGTTAATGGTAAGGGCATACAAGGTCCGTATCTAAGTAAAGATTGCGTGGATGGTTTCTTGAGTAATAAGCAGACACCTTACAACTTTTCAAACCAAGTTTATTTTAAAACACAAAATGGATTCTAGTTATCCTCTCTTTCCCTGAAGTTCCAAGAAAAGAAAATTGTTTGAAAATATACAGTAACAAAAAGCATACCAAAACTGACATTTATGAAAGGATCCCAAGTGTTGAGCCTTCAGCTGTTCTTTACAAGTGAAACTTTAAAAGATTATATATGTTCTCAAAAATATGCACTTTAAACAAAGCATTTGTTACTTATTTTTGGTACAACGGCAAACACATCCACTATCCCTGTGAACTCCGGAAAGAGTTTTCTTTATAAGCTCTCAGTACAGAATATGTTTTTTGGAGCTTACAGTCATAGAAAGCAGGTCTGTCTTTGTACAAAAAATAAAAGTACTTTATTTAATTGGAATAAACAGAGAAGTTTTTTTAGATGTATTCCCCTTTGAATACTTACCCTTAATATTAAATATGCACTAGGATTTTTCTTGGATATAGATTTTACCCTTCTAAAAGTTTTTTTCTTGCTTAGCTAACGAGAAAATATACAAATAAACCTCAGCCTGTACAAGAGTCCTTTTGAAATTGTTCAACTTTATACTGCAATACCTGATATACTCACTTTGAAGTATGTTCAGCTGAAATACATGAGAGACTTAAAAATGCACTAAAGATTGGGTGATAATTAGACAGATTAAGACACAGCTATGATAGCTTTTTATATCTCTGTATACCCCAATATTTCTCAGTATTTGAAAGCTTCTAGGGCATTTATTCAGCTTTACACTGTAGTAAGGCTTTGAACACCTGGGATTTTATGGTTGTCACACCATGGCCGCTTGGAATTTCACAGCAATTGAATACAGTTCTTCCTGTGCTTAAGAAGCACCATCCTTTAGCTTTGTGACTCATAAGGATTTCCACCCTCTAATTTCATGACCCACATAACATCACAGACAGGACTATTCTGAGATATAAAAATACACCCAACTTTATTTTAATATTAATAACAGGTTTGCAATTTTAATTGAAATGTTATAGAAGGTTAAGCTGCAGGGGGAAAAAATAACAACAACTGAATGAATAATTTTTACCTTAATGGTAAAATTGATTCTTCACTGAAATAGTGGAATAATAAAGGAACAAATAGCCCCACAGTCTTGCTCTTCTAGTCACTACTGACCCGTTCTAGGAACTTTCCTCATAATAATGATAAACAATGCATAAGTGCATTAAAACATACACTTATTTACAGACGTAACATACCTTTCAATACTTTAGTGAATGAGGTCACTCTCTAGGGGATCAACACCCCATGGCAAATTTCACCCCATGCCACACATAGTGACCAGGAAAAACTCACCAGTTTTTTCCTCCCTCTCCCCCCACAACCTCTAGTGATATGGATAGTAGGCAAAGAAACTAACTAAATGATTGAGATAGTGAGTTCCACTAAATGACTTTAAAGGATATCCATAGGGAAGCAAACTGGCCTCATTGACTGTATAAACAAACCAATGATTAATGACCGCATCAATAGAACAGTGATTCAATCAATTTATTGGAATATCAAAATAAATTATGAAAATATGCCTTGCAAAATTTTCTTAGGTATCATCAGCTATCATTTTGTTTATACAATCAAAAACTCATTTCACAAGGATAAACTGTTGGCAGAGTTTAAATATCCAAAGGAAGTTGAGCACTGTCTGTTTAGAGAAAAATGAGTAGATTTATTTAAAGAACTGTTATAGAACATAGACGAGGCAGAACCTTAACTGTCTAGCCTAGCTGCGGTGAAAGGAACAAAGAGCAATAGGAAGCTCTACAGGAGCAGGATGTCTCCAGAAGAGCCAATCAGGAGACAGCAAGGACATAATTTAAAATGTTTAAATGCTTTCAATGTTTTAAATATTGAGTTTTTGTGGTTTTAATGATTTTACACTGGACTGAATTAAATTGCTGTAAACCGAGGAAGCGGGGAAGGGCAGTCAAGAAATCTAATTTAATAAATAAATAAATACTTTGAAATTCTGGGAATTCCCTAGTCTAGCTATGCTAACTATGAGTCCTTCAGTGTCTCCCTGTAGAATGATCTTCAGATCTTCTTCATAAGGCTGCACTATAGACCTTGCATATTCCAACACTCCTTCTCATCAAGGTTTATTGTGGTAATCTACAAGATTCATTCTTCTTTGTAGAAACTCAAACTTATCATAAGGACATCTGCAATCATGTTCTCAGTGGAACAATATTTTAGTTCAACAATTCCTTCATTTAGAAAATCCACTTGTGTTTCATCTTCCTTTCTGGAGGAGATTCTGCAAATATCCCTTTTTGATCCATGATTGGAGATTTCATCTCTCCCTCTGCTGTCTTCCTCCATTTCTCTGCTTGGTCAGAGTGCATTTTGTTTATGTCTTCCATGTAGAGGGTTCAGTCGCAGTCTTTGATTTGGTCATGTAGGAAAGCCTCCCTGGTGGTACACCTTTATTGGTTCTAGTTGATAATCTGCTATGTTGTCCTGCATCCCCTTCTGGTTTCTGAGGTTGTCCTGGTGTATCATCTCCACAATCCATAGTGTTCAGAAGCACTTCTTCTGGCTCTTGTACTTTATTTTGTTCTATCAGTGTAGATTCAATAATGTCTACATTTTCTGCTGTTTTGAGTTTTTCTTTTTTGTCTACGTAGACCACATTGCAAATTCTTATGGTATGTGTTTTTGGATCAAGAATTTTATATCCCTTATATCCGAAGGTGTGTTCAACAAAAATGTCTTGTTCAGTTCTTAAATCCAGCTTGGACCACTTTTCTTTGGGAATGTAGGCAAAGGCTTTTGATCCAAACACTCTGAAATGCTTCATGCTAGGCAGGGCTCTTTTTATAGTAGGAACTCCTTTGCATATTAGGCAACACACCCCTAATGTAGCCAATCCTCCAAGAGCTTACAGGGGCTACTGTAAGCTCTTGGAGGACTGGCTACATTAGGGGTGTGTCACCTAATATGCAAAGGAGTTCCTGCTACAAAAAGAGCCCTGATGCAAGGTTTTTGTCCATACCATAGTTCATATAGCGTGCCTTTGGCACTTTTTGCAGGTAGATGGTTCTACAGATAAGTGGCTGTGTTGATGGCTTCACTCCAGAAGATTTCTGGTAGATCTGCTCCTAGCAGCATGCACCTACACATTTTTATCAAAGATTGGTTCTTTCTTTCAACTACACCATTTTGTTCTGGAGAGTATGGAACAGTGAGTTGGTGCTCTATACCATGTTTAGTCAAATACCTTTTTTACATAACATCCAATGTATTCTCCTCCATTGTCAGTTTGGATTGCCACCGGCTTCCTATGGAGCCTGTTGCTAACCTTGGCAAAATATGCTTTGAATTTCTTGAATACCTTATTCTTCTCCATGATTAGTTATGTAACTGTATACCTGGAGAAATCATCGAGTATGGAACAGTGAGTTGGTGCTCTATACTGCGTTTAGTCAAATACCTTTTTTACATAACGTCCAATGTATTCTCCTTCATTGTCAGTTTGGATTGCCACCGGCTTCCTATGGAGCCTGTTGCTAACCATGGCAACATATGCTTTGAGTTTCTTGAATACCTTATTCTTCTCCCCGATTAGTTATGTAGCGGTATACCTGGAGAAATCATTGATGAAGGTTAAGATATATTTCTTTCCACTAGGGGTCCCAGTTCTCATTGGACCACAAACATTGCTCAGAATGAACTCTACAGGGTGCTTTGTTTGGCTTGGTTCATGATGTTTTCTAAAACTTGGTCTTGTTCCTTTTGCTCAAATGCAGTATAAACAGTTCTCACCAAGGATTTCTCTGATCTGTCCATCTGGGAGCCTGCATTTTATAGTTCCAGATCCTACTCCTTCTGCTACAACAGACCTTCCATCAGCTACACTCAGTGTTTTCTTTCTGTCTTCGTTTAGAGTCTCAAAGAATTCTCTGTGTCCACTCATATATATTGAGCATACACTGTATAAAAACCAAGTATGGCTTTTGGTCACACCTTTCGTTAATATGAAGTATTTCTTTAGGGATGGTTGTTTCAAATTCTCCCTTTGTATTTGTTTTGGAGGGGCACCTTCTATTTGAAAATATTACAGTCCTTTTTAACATCCCCTTGTTTTCCACAGGACTAACAAATTACTTTACTTTTGTTATTTATGTATAAAACAATTTGCTCAGGATTATATTCAGCTTTTCTTTTAGGCTCCTCAAACTGTTTGTGTTTGAATGCCTGCTCCAGTTCATTAATCACATTTGAGAGAGATAAATTTCCTTTTGATCCTACCTGGAATACAACACTTTCATAAGTCTTGGGCAGACTAACTAGAATCAAAATAACCAAGTCCTGTTCTGTAATTTCCTTGCCACTCCTCCTTAGCTCTTGACTCAGAGCAAGTATTTGATCTAGGATGATGCTCTCTCAAATTGCCCTCCTCGGGCATTCTTGTGCTAAACAATTTCTTTTGAATATGTAATTGGCTGTTTAGAGAAGAATTAACATACAAGTTCACTCCAGACTGCCTTTGCTGTCTCCATCTGAAAAACTCTCAGAATGTCTCTGACAGAGCTCTTATCAGAGTACCTTATACTTTCTCATCATCCTTGTTCCAGGATTTCTGCTTTGCTGAATTCTCTTCTTCTGGAGTGTGTAATAATGTACCAGAGCCCCATCTTGAGAAATTGGCTCTTCATTCTCTCCTTCTAAATGAGATAATCCCCATCTGTCAGCCTGTCTAGAAAGTAGCTGTGCAGAAAGAAGCCATTTTGCAGTTTATTCTTTTTCCCTACCAATTTGTCTAAACTTTCCCTTTTTTACAGCAGTGCTTACACTGAGCCCATAACCCTGTTAGCAGAGTTTAAATATGCAAAGGAAGTAGAGCACTGCCTGTTTAGAGAAAAATAAGTAGGTTTATTTAAAGAAGAATAAACTGTTATAGAACAAATCTCCATAACAGCTAATCAGGAGACAGCAAGGACATAATTTGAAATTGTGGGCATTCCCTAATCTAGCTGTGCTAACTACCAGTCCTTCAGCTGTCCCCCTGTAGGGTGATTTTTAGATCTTCTTCATAAGGCTGCACTAAAGGCCTTTCATATTCTGACAAACAAGCTTTTTAAAGTGATAAAATGATTCTCTGGATAATGAAGAGCTTTTGCTTATTTCTCCTCCCTGAAGATAATTAAGCAAGTGGAACATGTGTACATTCTTCCAGTG
The DNA here is from genome assembly GCF_001447785.1 of Gekko japonicus. Lineage (NCBI taxonomy): Eukaryota > Metazoa > Chordata > Lepidosauria > Squamata > Gekkonidae > Gekko > Gekko japonicus. The sequence goes on along the minus strand of NW_015164331.1, from coordinate 4,244 downwards.
TTGACTGTAGGCATGAAACAGAATGAACGGGGATCAACAGTATGAAACATCTTGTGACTTCCTTCTTGTACAAACTAGGGTAGCTTCAGGGTGACATTCTGAAACCCTTTTAATCTATCTTTTACCAAAGTAACAAATTCTTACAAGTTTTAGCTAAATATTAATTAATAGCCATTCACCAGGAGATTAAATTCTTTGAAAAAACTTCCACATAGGGAAAAGTCTTACTATCCAGAGAGAAGGATTCTTTTATAGCCTCCTGCCTGGTGAGAATTTAATGCAAGGTATATTTTCCAATGAAGAACTACCACATGAAAATTCAGGAGCTACAATCCTCATGTGACTTCTTTTCTTTGGAGAATATTGGGAGTAAGCTTTCAGACAGTCTCTATGTCAGATAGTTCCATAGGTGCAGAAGGAAGAACCTCAGGAACTGTGATTGTTTCTTCTCAAAGACGTTCTTTTCCTACATTCTCAAACAGTGACAACTGTCTTACAGAGATTACTCTAGATATCCCACACCAGTATCAAATGCATCAGGACACATAAGAGCTCAATTAGTATTTATAATTCTAGAAACATGAGCTTTTCCAGGACATACACTTCCACACAGGATTATTTTAGCTATTGGTACACCAACACTGGAACAATACTTGCAAGTTACTGGGACCTGACCATGCTATAGTCTATTGGTTCCTGTTTTTTTGTTGAATCCACTGACCAGCCGTAATTGGGACTGCATATACTTCCTTGGTCAGTGGCTTTTCAGTGAGTGATAGCCAATGAGTGGGTGTTTCCCTAAAACTGAGGCCAGATGGATGGCAATCCAAAAAATGGTCTACTTGGTTGTGGTATTGAAGCTTTGGAGTCTGCCTGTCTCATTCCATTGTTGTCTTCTGCCAGCAGGTGGAGACTTTTTTATTTTGTTTTGTGTTCCCTCACTAAATCTAATTAGTTCTCTTCCCTGCTTATGTGTTTAAAATACATATAAACACTATTTTAATGTTTGGAGTGTTAACATTTGCTGCACTGAACACCCTGAGCTGGGTGGAAAGGCAGCTTAGAAATACTTTAAATAAATAATAAAACTCACATGTCTGAACTGTCTTTTGTAGTATTCATGGAAGAAAATAAATGGAGGAATGGAGAGAATAGGGTAATGGAGACCATGGTATAGCCTGGTCTCATAAGATCTCAGAAGCTAAGCAGGGTCAGCCCTGGCTAGTATTTGAATGGGAGGCCTCCAAGGAAAACTGCAAAGTTAGGCATAGGGCTATTTTTGGGCAGAAATGCACAGGAACGTAGTTCTTGCTGGCTCCCAAGTTCGCCATGCCCATCAGGGACTCATTAGCATAATAGGCCACACCCAACAGCAGAAACTCATTCAGATTGGCTACAATTAGGGGTGTGTGGCCTAACATGCAAAAAGCCCTGGGTTTTGACAACAAACAAGGTAAAGAGAATAAGAAGCAAAAGGTGGGTGTGGCTGGATGACCACACTTCTGGTAACAACGGGGTGTGGCCTAATATGCACTGTGCTGTCAGGGGTGTGGCCTAATATGCTAATGAGTTCCTGCTGTTGGTTATGGCCTATTATGCTAATGAGTTCCTGCTGGGCTTTTTCTACAAAAAAAGCTCTGTGCAAAGGCAAACCACCTCTGCTTCTCACTTGCCTTGAAAGCCCCTTGCTGGGGTCGCCATAAGTCAGCTGTGACTTGATGGCACTTTACACACACAAACACACACACACACGGGGGGAATAAATGGAAACATAATTCACGGTACTTTTTTATTCTTGATTCTAAGTAGTTCTTTGCAGAAACAACTACCACACTGAAGTTAATTCTAGAATTAAGTGTAATAGATAGAGACAGCAACACTTGAATTTTATTCAAAAATCCAACCAATATAGCTACATGAATGAATGAACACAGAGTGAATTTTATCATGAATGAATCATTAAAAAGACATCCAAGTGAGGCACATACAAGGAATTGTCAGACAACCAATGTAGTAACCACTGTATATACCTATGGGTCATAGTTTCTGCTCCTTCCTTAACAGGGAAGAAAGGACAACAAACACTCTGTACCTTATGGCATACAAGAAAGGGGAAGTGTATGGGTCCCTTTGGTCTCCTCTCTTCCTGGGAATGGAACAAAGTCTATTGGCACCTTTACGATGGCTACCCTCCTGAACTTATCTTCCTGGGAATGGGAAAGCTTGCTGCAGCTCCTAGCTGATCATACCTTGGTATTATGGATCTCCTTTCATAGTGTGAAAACTGAAGAGTAACATCTAGAAAAGAAGATTTTAGTGGCAGCAACTATCCCTGACAATGAAACAGTGTGACAGAGGAATTGAAGGAGAAAAGAGATGAGGGCGCAAGTAATCACTGGCCAAGCTACAAATAAGAGAAAGAAGCAGAGGAGTGTGAAAGAAGAAGCTGACAGAGAGTAAGCACAGATATGACACTCAGTTTGATGGTTGAAAGAAGTGTGCCTCTCATCATACATACTAATGCAATAGATATGCATAAATTCAGTGACTTTTTGGACACAGCACTGAGAAGGTTGATGATCTGCATTTTCAACTCTGAACATCTCCTTTAGAATGTGAAACATGCTGGTTAAAATAGATCTTTAAAACGAGAGAAAATTCCTATCAAGTTAAGGTCAGAATTAAAATGAATGAACTGAATTCTTCTTTCTGAACTTCCCTTTTTTGCACTGCTTCTATTTTAACTGGTGTCATGGCCCTGAAAGGATGCATTAACTCTCAGTTCTCTCTTTATCATTTGGGTCAGTAACTTCTAAAAGTAAATTTGCTGAGTGATTTGGTTCCTATAAAATAATAAAAAGCTGCTGAGACTTAAAATTGATTGGACATATGAGAAACGATATTTTGAGGACAGTTGATTAAAAAATAGCATGATTGACTGATATGGCATCTTTACATGGCACTGTTTCAAAAAAAGTCGGCTTAGAGATATGTGGCTATTTGTCCAAGCAAAAGGCTTTTGGAAAATGATAATGGAGGTGATTGATGACCCTCTTAATAACTTTATTGACCTGAAAAATCCTTATAACAAGAATTTGTTGTTGCAAGTCTAATTTTTGTGTAATGGGTACAAACCTTGGATATTAATCTTGGGAACTCGGTTCCCATTTGTACAACGGCTTTTTTTCATTGCAGAAGCATTTCTCTGCAGTGCAGTGTTTTCCTCTGACACTGGACACTTTGACTCTTGAAAAACTACTGTCTTTCAATGAAGTGAAAAGTATCTCATTCTAGAGCAGGGGTGTCAAACATGCGGCCCGGGGGCCGTACCAGGTCACTGGAGGGCTTCTATCAGGCCCGAAGTGCAACTGGCTGTCTTCTGCTTCTTCTTCTAATTCTGCTGCTGCTGCATCATCATAGGTTTGCAGCTTATAGATACACACCTGAACAGCATACTCAAGATTGCAACAGCACAGACATTTTGATGTAATAATTTAGAGCAAGAGGTGTCAGTTATCAGACACTGTTAAATAAACAAAATATTGCAAGAGTGCTAATGTTTTAAAACATGTTTGTATTTTAAGTAAAAAAAACCACCTTTGTGTTTGTGTCCTTTATAAAGTTTATATCTCCACTACCTGGCATTACATTTTATGACACATATGGCCCGGCCCAACAAGGTCTCATTTATGTCAGATCCGGCCCTCATAACACCCCTGCTCTAGAGGAATATGCTCATCAACAGCGAACCACCTAGAATCAGAGTTGGTAGGAACCTTCAGGGCCATCTAGTCCAACCTCCTGCACAATGCAGGAAATTCACAAATACCTCTCCCTCACACCCCCAGTAGCCTCTGTTCCAAGTCTCAAGCCTAGGAAAGTAGGTTTACACACACACCAAGAAAAACCTAAATAGTTCAGAAAATTGTGGGGTTTTCCTTCATAAAGCTTATAGTCTGCTAGAATCTCGTAAGGCACCATGGTCTCATTTGTACAATATGACTGATATATGTAGTAGGGAAAAGGGAGAGGGGAAAGTACACCCTACCTCTCCATCCACGCAGTATGCCAACCCCACTGACAATGGCAATGGAGGATTTTTTAATGTATTGTCCTGTTGTCCAGTTTGGTTCATGAGGTCTCCTTAAACATAAGTGAAGTATCTCATTTAATCAAATGTTTAACTTCATGTGGCAAGCTGATATGCTCCATATCAGCTTATAGCATTGCAGCTGGAATCTGTG
>NW_015164330.1:94031-96068 GCF_001447785.1 Gekko japonicus | reverse complement strand
GTGATATTTAAATTGCAGTCTGTTTTTTTAATTTTAATTCTTTTGTTGGAGCTCAACGCGGAGGGAGTGTTGGGTGCGACTGCACAGTCCCACTGTCGCTCTGCCCCCCCCATCAAAGATCTTAAAAAAAATTCTACTGAGTTTCTGTTTTGCTACAAGGATATATGTTGGGAAGCCATTGCAGGAGCAGCCATGAAGTTGATAGGTTTCTGAGCTGATAAATAAAGTTTAGAGAAGTATGTTTGTATTAATCTTTAGACTCTGGAGCAATATCCAAAGTGCTTCCCTTTTAAAAAGTAATGTCAGAAGCTGTTCTGAAAGCTAATCAATGGATATTTTATCAGTTCTTTTCTCATTGGGGGCTGCATAGGAATAGGGTGGGCTAGGGAGGGATGTGTAATGACTGGGAGGGGGAGCAGGAAATGCTTATTTTTCATGGGGTGTAGGTGTGGTACTGTCTTTTGCAAAGCAATGCACATTTTAAAAAATACAAATCCATTTTAGGATTTGCATTAGCATTACTTCAGAATTGATCTCACACCTGCTTAAGACCTGAGGCAGGCTTTCCTTTCATTGCTGAACATGCCATGCATCTACCCTTTGAGATTGCACGCTAGTATTAATCTTATTGGGGAGGTGCTGGACTTGTTGAATGTCTTTCCTTGTGACTGCATTCCAAGAGGTGGGATTTCAGTCTGTATGAGGGCCAGTTCTCTCATAATCAGTGTACTCTATGCATGAACAGCTTCATCTTTTTCCTAGCCGCATGCTAATTTGAAATTACACACATAAATAAAGTGGTACCTGGGAGTGCCCACAGTTTTCCTGTGATCAAAATGACTGGAAGAAATTGTAGAATGAAATAACTGCCAGGACAGCAGAATGAGAGCTAGTTAGGAGTTTGATCTCTGGAGTTCCCACATCACATCTCACTTCAGCCATAAACACTACTATTGGCCTCAGTCCCACATCTGCAACCTGGGGGTTACCTGGTGAGTTGCTTGGTAGTTGTAAGGATAATTGAGATAGGCACTTTGACTACTTGAAATGAACTACATCAGTGCTTATTTTTCTTCTGGATATCTCTGCACAATTGGCTTTGGCCTCACATTTCCTATGCAATTGTCAAGGAGGGGTAGCAGCCTCTCACTAGTACAGGAAACCTTGTTAACTGGACCATTGTAAGATACTCAGTTATTTGATGAAGAAACCATGATTTAGTCCCTGAAAAATATCTGACACAAATATTATCCACAATGCTCCTCCCAAGGCGCAGGTGGTTCTTTGGTTTGCTCGCAGAGCTTGTCTGCTTCCTCCAAAGTCCATGGTTTCAAAAAACATCTTTTGTGGGGACAGCAGGACATGGAATCCTTTGGCTCATCTCTCTCTCTCCCCCACCATTTATCTTTTTAGACTACTGGGAGCCTGTTCCAAGTACGAGTGGTTGGAAGCTCTGCAAAGTGCACCTATCTTTCTCCTCAGGACAGCTGGCCTCTCTACCATCCAGCTGTGGACAGGTAAGAGAAAATACAAAGACCCAGCTAGACAAGACTGAGGTGGGTATGTATCCAAAGAGAGGAGGGCTGCGGAGCATAACCAGGGCCCACAATCTCTTGCAAACTGGGAGTCTTGCTCTCTCAGCAACTCCATCTCCAGCTTTATCCAAAATGTATGCTTCTCCTTTTCTTACACAGCTATCAAGAAGAGACCCCGATCTCTTTCTACATATGTTGAGGAGTGAGAGATTTCTGATTATTATTGATCAATGAGATGAGGGGTAGTTTAATTACTCTTTTACTTAGAAATAAGGAAATGCCCACTGAGGCATCTGACAGTATGAGGGCACAGGTGACGTGGTTATCATCTATATATCTAATACCCAAGTGGCCCCGTCTGTGCGGATATCTAAATCCGCGCTCCGGGGCCACCTGGGGGGCAGGGAGATGTTTGTGCGCACGTGGGGCAGTCCCCACGTCTGCACAAAAATCCGAAAACTTCAAAAAAAAATCAGGGGGATACTTAAATCCCCCCGAAACT
>NW_015164330.1:92530-93650 GCF_001447785.1 Gekko japonicus | reverse complement strand
CCGCGGCCCGAGTCACCGCCTTCCCCCGCCCGCTGTGCTCCGAGCACCCCCTTTCCGTGAGCTGGCGAAGCCAGGGCTGGTGCTCAGCTCTTGCTTCCAGGGCAGCTCGTGGCGCCGGCAAGGCGCTGGCGCTTGACCAGGAGCCCGCTCGCGCGACTTCCAGCGGGGGCTGCGTGGGGAGGCGAAGGTAAGGCACTCTGCATGCGCTCAGAGGCACGCGTCCTCCTCTGCCTCCCCCCGCAAGTATCGCGGGTCCCCCCTCTTGTTGGATATAAATGATTTTGTTACTCTCTCTGTGGAAAAATTTATGGGAGCAATAATTAAACAGAAGAATAACACTAAGGCATTATCTTCTTTTATAATTTTATTTTCTGCTCAAGGCTATTGCTGTATGAGCACTACTAGACAGACAGACAAAATTTATTTAGTGTTTTAGGCTGCCCAATCTCAGAGGATTACCATCTGAGTGAATAAGTGATTTGCATGAGCTTAATGGCCCTATTCAAATAACACATAAAAATGCTGCATACTAAAAGCCCATTCCTCTGATGGTATTAAATTCTTGACACCAAGCATGAGCTAAAACAAGCAGGCCATTACAGTGGTTCTGGGAGATGCTCAACTTGGTACACGGCAAGTATGGAGAAGTAGCGAATTCTCCTCCTATGGGGTGGCTGCCAAGAATACATGATTGTGATTTTCTAATGTGGAGTTAATATAGAGGCCTGTTCAGGTGATACCTCCAGGAACCTGGTGAGTTAGGGAGCAAGTCTAAGGCCCATACTCCTCCTCACCCATCATACCAGGTATCAAATGTAATAGCTGAACCAAGAGTTCTAGCATTAAGTTGAATGGGGGATTTGCTTTTATTTTTTTATTTATTATTAGATTTATATCCCGCCCTTCCACATAGGCTCAGGGCGGCTAACATAAGAGGCAAATGCCATACATAAAACAATTTAAAACCAATAAATAATCGTTACAATTAAAATCGGTGCTCTTCCGTTCTATGGATTGGCGATGGCAGTCGCTCTCCCCAGAGCTTAGGGAGGCGATTAGCACAACATAGGCATGGAGGGGTGCCACCTCAAGTGGCACCCCCACGGAGCTTTTGTGAAAG
>NW_015164330.1:83401-90088 GCF_001447785.1 Gekko japonicus | reverse complement strand
CCTGCCCTGTGGCAGGTCTGTCAAAGACCGAATCGTACTAAATAATTGGGCCGGGCATGAGCTCGCAGATGCAATCTCAGCTGCAAAGAAATCCTTCTTAGCAGCCTTGACTGCCATCTCATAGGATCTCATAAACGTCCTATGGGATGCTCTTGACGCCTCATCACGAACACGACGCCACTGCCTCTCTAGTTGTCTCAGTTCTCGCTTCAGCTGCCGTATCTCCTGGGTATACCAGGGTGCCCGCCTAAGACAAGTCCAGAGAGGATGCCTGGGTGTGATCTCGTCGATGGCTGTGGAGAGCGGGACATGCCAGTCCTCCACTAGTTCATCTAATGAGCTGCCAGGGGGTCTAGGATCCCGCAGAGCCCTCTGGAGCTGCAATGGGTCCATCTGGGCTCGTGAGCGAGCATAAATCTGCTCTCTGCCTACTAAGGGTCAGGGTGGAACCTTCAGACGGGCCTTCAGGGCCATGTGGTCGGACCATGGCACTGCCTCAGCACTGCAGTTCAAACCCTACTCCCAATCTCATTGCAGGTAGGGGTGGAAGTGGGGGTGTTGAGGTCTTTCATCTTGAGAGTGCTGGGATGTAAACATGGAAGCACTTTCTTAGGTATATCAAGCCCTTGGGAGTTTTAAGGTCAAAACTAGCATCAGGACCATCATAGACAGGAGCTGCTGCCATTTTACTGAGCAGCATTTGCCTCATCTTTCAGTTTCCTCCTTAGAACCAGCTTCTGCAACTCAGTCACAGGCGGGTGCTGCGGGTTGGGTACTCTAGTTCCCATGATGTCTGCAGACACATTTCATTTGATTTCCCTTTAATTTAGTCCACTTGCAGCTCCCTGCATCCTCAAAGGTGTGGAGAAGTGGAAGACATCTTTTCCAGGAGAGCAATAAGCAAAGCATCCTTCTTTGATTTGTTACCTCTTTGCCAGGGCTCCAGTACTTCAGGTGGGGTCCAGTTACTGCTACCTGTGTGGAGATGCATCAGCATCCTCAGCCTTCTGCAGGCACAAAGTATAGAAACATAATTAACCTCTTAAAACATGAGACAATGAAAGTAGAGATGATGGATATTGTGGGCTTCAACATGGCACAGCTCATGCTAGAAGGAGTTGAGAAAGCAATGGAAGAAGAGGACAGGGGGGGGGGAATGCTTGTGGATGCAGTGCAGAAAACTGTTGAGAAACGAAAGAGTTCATGAATAACTTTATTTTTTATTTATTCAATTTATACCTTTCCCTCTCTGCCGGAGCGGGCTTAGGGCAGCTTACAAAGAGATTAAACATGTAGGTAACTAATTATATACAATCTTAAAACAAATAATAAAATTCTGCATTATCATAAAGTGCTAGTAAGTGATCAGGTACTTATAACAATGCTTACAGAAGGCGGAACCAATACTAATGTTGTAATCAGATGACCTATATTGGTAGTTGGCTCGTCTTGGTCTCTATATTTAGGCAACAGCACAGGCTGTTGGTGGTAAGCCAAGGATCAAGACACTGTCACTTCTCAGTTATCTAATGTTATTTGGTGTGGCTCCTTAGTCGAAGGCCTGGTGGAAGAGCTCCATCTTGCAGGCCCTGCAGAACTGTAAAAGGTCCCGAGGGCCCGATCTCTTCTGGGAGCTCATTCCACCAGTGTGGAGCCACCACTGAGAAGGCCCTGGCCCTGGTTGTGGCCAGCCTGGCATCTTTAGGACCTGGGAGGCCAATCGATTTTGTGACCCTGAGCGCAGTGCTCTCTGGGGAACGTGTGAGGAAAGGTGTTCCCTCAGGTATGTTTGTTTATGTTTATTTGGATTTATATCCTGTCCTCCCCTTGATGAGCTCAGTGCAGGTTCCAACAATATCAATACAGTCCAACGATATAAAATTCAATAAAATTAAAACCACATTAAAATATATAAAACATACATATATGTGGGCCCCTGACCATAAAGGGCTTTAAGGGTAAGTACCAGCACCCTGAAGTGAATTTGGTATGCAATCGGCAAGCAGTGCAGTGCTTTCAGCACAGACTGGATGTGTTCCCGCATAGGGAGGCCCATCAGAAGCCTGGCTGCAGCATTTTGCACGAGGTGATTCTGCCCCTCAGGGTGCTGGTGGTTGAAGCTTTTGCTGAATATGCTCATGGGCTTTTTGCCCTGAACACTCTGTGAGGAAAGTGTGCTCCAGCTTCAAGGAGTTTGCAACTACTGCTGAGAAAATGAGGGCCTACCAACAGATCCCAGGACCTTGTGAATGGCCAGCCAAAGGGTTGGAATGAGCACTAGGGACAGTTTCAGAGGGTAGCCATGTTGGTCTGCAGTAGAACAGCTGGATTCGAGTCTGTCACCACCTTCGAGACCAACATGATTTTCAGGGTAGGAGCTTTCAAAAGTCAAAGATCCCTTTGTAAGAAATGAGCAGGAATGAAGATCTCTGAATACTAGAATCTCAAATCTAGCACTAGGGACAATGTATCATACTATGTTAGGGAAGAGGTGTAATTTCCAGAGTTTAATCACAAGAGAGGAGACCGGCATTAAATATACCATGGAGTCACAAAGCCATTTCTTCTGGCTGGAAGCACATTCTTTTAATTCCAGATTTTTGGGCATGCACCATGTTTACACCCTTGTATTGGAGTGAGAAGTTTATTTTTCAGGTGAAATCTCTTAATTTATTTCACCTGTTCCTCGCTCTGAAAGCACATTGAGAGGCTTTGTGCCTTTGAATGTCAGAACTGGAACGTGCAGTGTGAGAAGCATCACGCTATGGGAGACAAGATGTTGAGCCTTAGTCTGATCCAGCAAGGCTCTGCTTATGTCCTTAGGTTAGAGGGATGATCTAGAATGAGTTCTGCTTTAATGAAACCTTCTTCAAGGTCAACTTCAAGGTCAAAAGGTGGGTCAGGGGCTCACACATACAATAACCATTCCATTAGTGAGTCTTTGCATTTAAAAGGTAGGGTGTGCATATGTATAAATATACACCATCTATATGAGGACCTTCTGCAGAATCTGCACAGGTCAAGAATAACTGCCTCCTGTCTCCCTGCTCCTCAGTTCTTCCCTGTTGATGCTGGGTTAGCAAATACCCATCCCTCTCTGCCTGTGCAGCCATTGCCTTTTGTCACCACAAACCATCTTGAGCTGTAAGAAGACTGTCACACGGAGTAACGACTAGAAGACACTGTTGGTTCATGCCTGGGATAGGAGACTTGAACCAACAGCTGGTGTGCAGGGGTGAGACTTACTCTGGTTTGACTTAAGTCTGTCTTCTGAACAAGATATCCTTAAGAGCTTCATATTGCCTAAAGGATAACCGGTGGGACTTGGGATCATAAGACTCGGGAATGGAAGAATCATTGCTAAGATTCCAGAAGTGGGACAGGATACCTAATTAAATGCCTCTGAGGCAGCTTGGAGTGAGGGGTGTTTCAAGACAAGACTGACAGAGTTGTCTGCTGCAGGACCACGAACTGTGTGTGGCAGAAAAGGGGGCTTTTTAAAAACTACTACTTCCCTTGATGGATTATCTTTATTATTTTATTTGTATCCCGTTATACCCCGTAAGCAGGCTGATGGAGGCTCACAACATACAGAGAAACAATAAATGATAATTCATAACCACCACCAATTAATCTAAAATAGATCAGTTAAAATAGATCAGCTTAACCATTCTAACTACAGTGTCTTCTGCAACAATGCCAGGGAGGGCACACTTCTGTCAGAGAAAACAGAGCCCCAGGTTCTAGTGCCAGGTTGGTATAGGCAGTACCCTGAGGCAGATGAGGCAAATTAACAGATTGATTGCACTGAGTAGGGAACGCCAGTGTTCTTAGATGTCTGTCACCTCAGCCAAAAGCTTGGCAGGACAGCTCCATTTTGCAGGCCATGCAGAATTGTAATAAGTCCCACAGATCCCTGATCTCAGCTGGGAGCATGTTCCATCAGGCAGGGGCCAGTGCTGAAAAGGCCCTAGCCCTGGTTGAGGCAAGGTGAGCGTCCTTAGGGCCAAGGACTGCTAAGTGGCACTGCTCAGGGGAGCACAAGGCTCTTTGGGACACATATGGGGAGAGATGGTCCCATAGGTATGCTGGTCTCTGGCCACATAAGGCCTTAAAAGTTAATACCAGAACCTTGAATTGGCGCCGCACTGGCTGAATGTGCATGCACACAGACATCCCTGTCAGCAGGCACGCCACTGCATTTTAAACCAGCTGAAGCTTCCAGGTCAGACTCTAAGGGTAGGCCCGTGTAGAGCGAGTTGCAGTAATCTAACCTGAAAGTGACCATTGCATGGATCACTGTTGCAAGGTCATGGGGGGGGGGAGATAAGGAACCAGCTGCCTGACCAGCCAAAGATGGTAAAAGGCTGATCTGGCAACATTGGTGACCTGGGCCTCCATGGAAAGGGAGGTGTCCAGGATCACCTCTAAACTCTTCACTGTTTGGGGTCAGCATTAATAGTGCCCTACCCAGGGTTGGGAATCGGATTCCCCATCCTACCCTTCCCCCACAACTCAGGTACAGGACCTCCATCTTCGCTACATTTAGTTTCAGCCGGTTCTCTTGCAACCAACCAGCCACAGCCTCCAGAACCCTGGCCAAATTTTCTGGGGTAGAGTCAGGCTGGCCATCCATCAGCAAATATAGCTGGGTGTCATCAGTGTACTGATGGCAACACAGCAGAAACCCTTGGGTTAACTGAGCAAGGGGGCACATATAGATGTTAAATAACATTGGGGAACATGCCCTGTTTGAACATGTCTCAGTAAACAAATTCTGATCTCCAAACGGCTTATTAACATCTTGATTCTGCAAAGAAGCAAATGAGTTGCATCATGGGCACTTACCTGGCTCCCACCCAGGCCTGTAGCTATGGGGGACAATTGGGGGCAATGCCCCCCACAGATGAGCACCAACCCCCTTGGACATAAAAATCAAAAACATTTTTAAAATTAAAAAAATTGAAATGTAAGATGTATGCAGGGTTTCCAAAATGACCCTGGGCACAGTCAGGGAAGCAAGCCACATGGGAAGCATGCTCCTTTGAATAGAAGCCCACGAAGGCCACTAACGGGGCGCAGGACTCCAGCCGCAGGGGGAGGGGAGGAGAAGAGTCCCCCTAATGTCCTCCTGTTTCCTGGCAGTCCTGGGTACGGTTCCTGCGGCGACATGGATGGGTCTTGCTGCTGGAGGCCAAGCAGCAGCTGGGATGGGTATTGCCATCATGGGTTACCTCGTGGCTCCAACGGCTTTTCCTGGCGGTCCTAGCGGTGGAGTGGACAGCAACAGAGAAAGCTGCTTTTCCCACGGCTCAGTAAGCACGCATGCACACAGAACGCAGTTTTACTTTTGGGGGGATTTAAGTATTCCCCCTACACTTTTTAAAACATTTTAGATTTTTCTACACACCTGGAGAGTGCCCTAAGTGTGCAGAAAAACCTCTTTACCCTCCATGTGCCCCAGATCTGCAGAAATAAGTATCCGCACACACAGGGGACTCTCAGCTATTAGATATATAGATTATTGCAATATACTGTGTGTGGGGCTGCCCTTGAAAAGTGTTCAGAAATGTCACTTGGTGCAGAATGCTGCACCCAGGATATTGACTGGAATAGATCATAGGGATCATATCACTCCAGTCTCGGCCTTATCTACAGGGGCTCCCAGTCTGTTTCTGGGCACAATTGAGGGTGCTGCTGTTGACCTTTAAAGCCATATATGGATTGCCTAATGAACCTACCTTTATTTATTTATTTATTATTTTAAATCTGTTTTATATGGGCTTTGCCCCTTGTAAGCCGCCCTGAGCCCGCTCTGTGGGGAGGGCGGGGTATAAATCTCAATAAATAAATACCTACCTGACCACTGCGATCATCTCCCAAGGCCCTACTTCGTGTTCCTCTGCTTTCTGAGACTAGGTGGGTGGCAACCTGTGAGAGGGCCTTCTCAGATGTGGCACCAAAATTCTGGAACTCTCTCCCCAGGGAGACTTGACTGTCCCCTTTTGTTGCCATCTTCTGCCAGTGGGTGAAGACTTTTTTGTTTCATTTGGCATTCCCTCAGTGATCCTTCCTTCCTGCCCAAGGTTTTAATTGTTGTTTTTATGTTTCTGTATGTATTTTAGCTCTGGTCTAGTTTTAAAGATGTGTATTTTGTTGGTTTTCATGGTTTTTAAAGATGTGATTACTTTCCAGTCCATAGGTTTTCCCCGCTACCACCATCTATATAATAGTCAAGGATGGGCCCTATCTGCGAATATTTAAATCTAATACTAAAGCTGATACTAAATAGATTTTCCTGCGAACTTGGAGAACCCTCCAGGCTTCCAGGAAAATCTGAAATCTTAAAAAAAAAATACATTGGGGGTTTTAATTCCTTTCCCCAAAATAAAAGAGAATGCACCTACCTCCTGTATGGTTGCTGGGGACCGCAGCTGAGCTGGGGGCTGCGCTGGACTCAGCAGCAGCCATAGAGGCCTAGAGCTGTGCTAAGCCCATCTGTGGTGGAACCCAGTAGCTGCTTGGGGCCTGTCAGCAGCCACAGAGGTGTAGTGCTGAGCCTAGCAGTGGCTGTGGCAAAGCCCAGGAGCTGCACTGGTCCTGGCTGTGGCAGAACCCAGGAAGTCTTATGGGCCCTGACCAACTTGTTCATAACTAATAGCCTCATTTTTTTCCTTCCCGCTCTTC
>NW_015164330.1:57048-83235 GCF_001447785.1 Gekko japonicus | reverse complement strand
GCTCTTCCTGCAGAGCACTGCATTTTGGTGGTCCGGGTGGTCCTGCTCATGTGAAACTGGTGGTTGAGTGGGATGTGGACTCCAAAGAACGGTGAGTGTGTATGGCTCTGGAGAAGGCAGGTTGTGGTTAATCTCCCTAGGCATATATAACACAAGTGGACCCAGTAATTGTAAAGTTAATAACACTGAAAAAAATTACTGTACAAGTTCATAATATTAAATGCACATTAATAAGTCATATTGATTTTTACTTCATTTTAATAGGTGAACTTCTTCTGAAAGTAGAAGTCCATTTCCGATGCCAAGGATGTTAAATTCAAACAGGACAGACAGAACGTTTCGACTGAACGTCTTTTTCAACCGTCCTAACAAGAAGAAAATAGTTTTTTACAACAGGGGAAACATCCAGGACAACTCAACAACACATCAATTTGCTCAATAAAGTACAATTGTTTCAATGTACATACAGTTCGTTGTGTTATTCTCTACTTCATGTTTCCATTATAGGTACAAATTTTCTAAAGATAAAAACCACAATATCATCAAAATATTATCAATTTTACATGCATATTTAAAGCATGACCTCCATCCCTCCACCTAATACAAATAATGATAATTTCTTTCTTACCTACACTGGCTGAGAGCAGCTCTCACAACTTTACAACATTGTTTTCCGGATAGTAAATCTTAAACATACAGTTGCAAACAAGTTCCTTATATCTTATTCTACAAGTCACATGATATTAAGTACTGAGAAGCCACCTTACCAACACAATCAAAGTGCCTCAACATCCTTCTAACCGTATATTATAGATTTAAAACACTTATTCATGTTATATTTTCTCAAAGAATCGCACAAAAAGACTCGAAATCTAGCTGAATCGATGTTTTATTCGCCTAAGAAACATGATAAATCTAATGCAGCATTCAAGCCCCTAGGTTGTTCTGACTGGAGCTTAAATGTCCAAAACGCCTCTCTTTGCAGCAATAACTTTTTCAAGTCCATACTAGTGAAAGGTTTACTTTTCACTACCTCCAATACAAGACATTTAAAATCACCTGGGCCATGATTGAAATCCTCAAAATGCTGCACCATTGGGGCAGTAAGGTGTTTATGCTTAATTTTGGATTTGTGTTCCAAAGTGCGGGTTCTTAGTGCTCTTGATGTTTGCCCGACATACCTCATATTACATGCACATATCAATAGGTACACCACTGATTTTGTCGCGCAGGATGAGAAATGATGGATGGATTCTTTAAGGTTTATATCAGGAAAATCTAGCGTGTCAGTTTCCATCATTAGCGGACACGCCGCACATCTCCCGCAGCTGCGATGCCCGATCGGAATTTTGTTAGTTTCCTGTGTTTTAAAGGTGTCAGCCCTGACCAACTTGTCTCCAATATTCTGTGTTCTCCTAAAACCTATTTTTAAAGGCAGCTGACATGCCACAATGTCGTTGAGGATATGCCAGTGCTTCATGATTATCGCTTTGATGTTGAACGCCTTGTTTGTGAACTCTAATGCCCAATTTATCCTACCATCATAGGAATGCTCACTTTTATTTTTGAATAGATCTTTACGGTCTCTGCGTTCTACTCTAAAGCGGGCATTATTTATGATCCAATCAGGATATCCCCTATTTCGGAACTGTTCTATAGATAGACTCACAGAACATTTCCTGATATAAACCTTAAAGAATCCATCCATCATTTCTCATCCTGCGCGACAAAATCAGTGGTGTACCTATTGATATGTGCATGTAATATGAGGTATGTCAGGCAAACATCAAGAGCACTAAGAACCCGCACTTTGAAACACAAATCCAAAATTAAGCATAAACACCTTACTGCCCCAATGGTGCAGCATTTTGAGGATTTCAATCATGGCCCAGGTGATTTTAAATGTCTTGTATTGGAGGTAGTGAAAAGTAAACCTTTCACTAGTATGGACTTGAAAAAGTTATTGCTGCAAAGAGAGGCGTTTTGGACATTTAAGCTCCAGTCAGAACAACCTAGGGGCTTGAATGCTGCATTAGATTTATCATGTTTCTTAGGCGAATAAAACATCGATTCAGCTAGATTTCGAGTCTTTTTGTGCGATTCTTTGAGAAAATATAACATGAATAAGTGTTTTAAATCTATAATATACGGTTAGAAGGATGTTGAGGTTTTTTTCTTAAATACAAATTGATATTAAATAGCTCTGAGCCAGCCAATACAGACTACACGTTCTGCATCCTGTGTTAGGAGCTCATTGGCGTGGATGGAATGTGGGCTCTTCAGTGCACTTTTTTTCAAATGTTTTGCTTGCTCATCCTCTGCCTCTGATCACTACTGATTTTCCAGTGGTCTCATCATCAGAATGCCCAGTCTGAGCTTCATTATTTAGGCCAACTTCACACAAATGGGAAAGGAAAACTTTTATTAGATTGCAGCTGGAGTAATCGTGTAGTTGGATGCTACCCCATGATAATATAGATAGCTGTCTGTCTGCATAGAGCATGTGTACATTCAGTTATGCAGTCTCCTACTGGCTATCTAAAGTGGTCCAGTTCAAGACCAGGTTTATCTTCACATCTGCTTTTTGTGTGAACGAGGCCTTTCTTCTGAGGATTGGTTATAAATCCATGCTGAAAAACCGGCTATATGGACATTTCCAGTCCTGTGATTTTTAAACGCCCATCGATAGAAGTGATATTGCTTAGAACTCCCGTAGAACATTCCGTTGATTTAATTCAGATAAGTTTGGCATTTTAAGAAGATAAGATCTGAAGCTTCATAAGAAACCTGACTTTGAAAAGAAAGTGAGTGAAAGCTATCCTAGGTGGGCTCCCAAAATCCCTTCTGATCTTGAGAAACTGTGCACTGTTATCCCAGGACAGCATCATCTTCTGCGTGAATCTAAATTAATCTTTATTGGATGGGTGCCTTTGCTAGTGAGTAGCAGCAGGTCTTGGCTTTTGTGCCTGGCATTGAAGTTTCATCACACAATTCTTAGCTGCTTCAGGATTCTAAGAGTTAATGCATCACTGGGAAAGAGCTACAGATTGCTAAGAGGACAAATGCCTGTCACTACTGACCTGCTCACCTGTAATTTTGCAGTTTGTTTGGCAACATCCAGGAGGAAGTGGTTGAGGATGCAGAAAGTGTGAGGCTGAAGCAGCAGCTCCATCAACAGCAGCCCAGCTGCACTCTGGATGAATGTTTCCAGCTTTACACCAAGGAAGAACAGGTATGCATCAGCCAGGCCCATTGGGATGCAGGTGGAGGTGGCTAAAGCAGGTAGATCCTTTTTGTCCGGTGGATCCCAAAGCCATTTGCTTCCTGAAGATGAAGGAAAGTGCCCATTGGGTTGCCCCAGACTCTTCCACTTTGAGGTATTCTTTGTTTAGCTTAACTAATTCTGGTTCTGGGAGAGATGAACATTGACTTCAGTACTGTTTCCCTCTTGTACAAGTGGTCACTGGATCTGTTTCAGGATCTAAGCCTCACAAACCCATGGGAGGCTAAACTGTCTCTTTCTTTGCAGCTGGCCCCTGATGATGCTTGGCGCTGCCCCCACTGTCAGGTGCTTCAGCAAGGCACTGTGAAGCTCAGTCTGTGGACACTTCCTGATATCCTCATCATCCACCTGAAGCGCTTCCGGCAAGTGGGCGGACAGCGCCATAAACTCACCACAGTTGTGCACTTCCCTTTGTGGGGGCTTGACATGGCTCCCCATGTGGACAAGCGCTGTCGTGGCAGCAAGTGGGGGCCCTGGAAGCACACCAACCCAGAAAGCAGTCAGTGTAACTTCCTGTATGACCTCTATGCCGTCTGCAATCACCATGGCAGCCTGCAGGGCGGGCATTATACAGGTGCGTGTGCTGGGAGCGGGCACTTCAGGGGCAAGCACATCACAGAATAAGTGGTGCTTAAAGGGATGAGTTTGCCCAAAGTGGGCATTGCCTCCTCACAGGCAGTTTTTGAATGCTAGAATTAGTATTTTCATTTGAATAGGGCAGTGTGCAGGTCTGTTCTAAGGGGGGGGGGTGGAATCCAAATTCCATTCTTAGAGAAGTTAATGATTTTTCAAGCTCAGTAAATTTTGCCAACACAAATACATACACACAAATGTTCTATCCAGTGGCCTGGCCTGACTGACTAGAAAAGTATTCTACATGCCTGTGAATTCCCCTCCTCCTGCACGGATGCTCCAGCATAAGCTTAATAATAATGTACTGGTTGCCCTCCATCTCTAAGAGATGGATGAGGCTGCTTGGAATCTGCTGTGCAATAGAGACCTAGTTGTTACCTGCCAGTGCCCCATGCTTTCTTCAAGCCCTGCTAATGAGTTGCCCACTCTCTCATCAGCCTACTGCCGCAATGCCTTGGATGGTCACTGGTACAGCTATGATGACAGCACTGTGGAACCAATAATGGAGGATGAAGTCAGCACGCGAGCTGCCTACATTCTCTTCTACCAGAGACGCAGTTTGACTCCAGGCTGGTCTGGAGGAAGCTCTCTTAGAGGTTGGTCGGGATGGTGGGGAACCATAGCCTGTTTTTAGGTACTGCTGCTTATTATTTCTTTGACATAGATCAGCTCCATGTCATTTGCTAGTGACACTGATATGCACCTAAGAAATAGTTCTAAATTGGAGACCAAGCCCTATGAGAAAAGGCTGAGGGACTTGGGAATGTTCAGTCTGGAGAAGAGGAGTATTTAAGTATTTAAAGTATTTAAAGGGCTGTCACTTAGAGGAGGGCAGGGAGCTGTTCCTGTTGGCAGCAGAGGATAGGACTCACAATCATGGGTTGAAATTAAGGGCGGGAAGGTACTAGCTGGATATTAGGGAAACCTTTTTTTGTGGTAAGAGTTATGTAACAGTGGAATCAGCTGCCTAGGGAGGTGGTGAGCTCCCCCTTACTCACAGTCTTTAAGCAACAGCTGGACAAACACTTGTCAGGGATGCTCTAGGCTGATCCTGCATTGAGCAGGGGGTTGAGCTAGATGGCCTGTATGGCCCCTTCCAGATCTGTGATTCTATGATTCTAAATGGTCATTCACCTGGAGATTAGGGCAGAGCTCTTGAGACTTATGCTGATGTAAATAATGGATATGATCATTCACTGTAAAGGGATTGTTTGCAAACCTGTATCAACTTTACACAGGAAGGTTCCACAAGAGAGTCCTCCAGTTTTTAAGGATCACAAGCTCAAATAAGGAATAATGCTGTACGAAATTTTTGTTGCATTCATTTTCCAATGCAAAAGTTGCTGTTTTCAGAGGGAGAGGAGCAAAAGTATCGATGAATAAAATCCTGCCTTCCACTGTTTTCCACATGTTTTAACATTTGTTTACAGCGGTCCCCCTGATCAACTGGTACTTTTGTGCCATTTTAAAATATATGAAAGGTTTCTGTGTTGTGTGATCCCAACCATTTATCCTTCTGTTGTATGTAAGCCCTGCCCTTCTACCAAAGTGATCAGGGCAGAATAACAACAAAATTACAATACAGATTTATAAGCAATCAGCAATACATTATAAAATGTTTAGCAGCAGCTTATAACTATACTAACCACCAACCCTTATAAAAATCTGCAGGAAAAAGCGTAAAAAGCTAAACAGATAAAACCATCTAATCAGCAATAAAATTGTAAAAGAGGACAAAAATAAAACCCAGGAAGCAGCCGGGAGAGCAAGCTGACAAACAAAACCCAGAGAATAGCACTAAAATCAATAAGACTGATTTCATTCATTGCTAGGAGGCCAGCAGTTATTAAGGGGTTTGATTGGGCCTCTTGGGGCAGGGAGTTCTGGAACCTGGAAGCCCAACACCTTTTCTATATGTCTGCCAATCTGAGATGGGTACACAGAGTATGGTGGCTCCAGGTGGGCAGATGGGCAGATTCATAAGGGCACAGGTGATCCCAGTCCCTCAAGTATCCTGGTCCAAAGTGCTGCTGTTGAGTTTTAAAGCTCCTAACACCAGCACTTTGAATTGGGCCTGGATACAGATTGGAAGCTAGTGCAATTGATTTAAAAATAGGAGATGGGGTTCATCCCCACCAACAATCAACCCCTTTGTACACCCATTTGCAAAGGGATGTGTAAAATCATTTGGGGGCATATGTAATGGAGGAGATGGCAAAAACGTTTGCAAAATGTGACTTCTCCATTGCAAATCATCACTAGTCAGGGAGGCACTGTGTTCTGTGTGAAAAATCTGCAGACCCATCTATAGAGTGTGTTGAGCAGGATATGCCATATCCAGTCATCCTTAGTCTGTAAATGTCACTAGGAGTGGACCAGCCATTTAATTTACAGGGAAAGTTCCTGGAGGGCCACTGGCAGCCAAGAGTAAGCAGAGCCAGGCCCATCAGCTCTGCTAGTGCTGTGGGGGCCACTTGGCTCAGAGCCTCCACTCAAAAGCGATCACTTCCCATGCTGCCACCAGCTGCCTCCTGGGCTATTATAATTCCCCCAGTCCACCTGTGAGTGCCACAAATGATAACAAAGACCAATTTGCATAACAGTGTAGGACAAAGAATGAGTTTAGTAATGCTGTAAGAGAAGGCTGAAAACATCCAAGGTCACCAACCCATTCGACAGCCAATTATATTAACAATACTAATTACTGCATTTGTATCCTGCCTTTCTTCTAAAGAGCTAATGGTAGTGTACATGGGGATTTCCCAAAAGGTAGGTTAGGCTGAGAGATTGTGACAGGCCCAAGGCCAGCTTTCTGTCTGAGCTCAGTAGTGCATCTTCTAAATCACCCTGGCTTTCTGTGTAATAATGCTTCCAGTCCTAAGCATACTCATCTTTTGCCTCTGTGAATACAAATTCAACCCGGTGCTGAGTTGATCCTGGAGCATATTCTTTAGGACGAAACCTTTTTTCTGGGTAAGGTAGTTGAGACAGCGGTGGCTGAACAGGCTTTCTTGGATGATGCATCCTTGACCCCTTCCAGTCCAGTTTCCGCCCTGGTCATGGGACAGAGACAGCTCTGGTCGCCCTCACGGATGACCTCCAGGGGCACATGGATCAGGGCAGGTAGGCACTGCTGCTATTCTTAGATCTGACGGCGGAGTTCAACACAGTTAACTATGATCTTATGATCTACCACCTTGCCGACATTGGGGTTTGGGGGACTGCCCTTCAGTGATTTTCCTCCTTTCTCCGTGGTCATGGACAGAGGGTGGCGCTTGGCAAGAGGATCTCCCTGTGACACCCACTTGAATGTGGTGTGCCGCAGGGGGTGATCCTCTCACCAGTGTTGTTTAACATCTATATGCACCACCTTGCCCAATTGGTCCAGGGGTTTGGGTTAGGTTGTCATCAGTATGCAGATGACACCCAACTCTATCTGTTATTGGACGGCTGCCCGGATTCCACCCCAAAGATTCTGACTGGGGCATTGGAGGCTGTGGCTGGCTGGTTGCACCAGAGCCGGTTGAAACTCAATCCAACGAAGACGGAGGTCCTGTACCTGATTCGGGGGGGGGGTGTAAGATAGGGATTGGGCTGCCCACCCTGGATGGTGTGCCACTTGCACCAGCCCAGAAGGTGATCGTGGATGCCTCACTTTCTATGGAGGCCCAGTTCACCGCAGTTGCCAGGTCTGCCTTTTTCTATCTCCAGCAGATCAGGCAATTGGCCCCCTACCTCTTCCCCCAGGACTTAACTACCGTGACCCCTGCAATGGTCACTTCCAGGCTTGATTACTGTAACTTGCTTTATGTGGACTTTCCCCAGAGACTGATCCGGAAACTCCAAGTAGTCCAGAGTGTGGCAGCATGACTGCTGAGAGCATTGCCTGTACAGGCATGCATTCGGCTCGTATTTTGCTGCTTGCACTGACTACTAATTGAGTATGGGGTCCATTTCAAGGTGTTGGTATTAACTTTCAAAGCCTTACAGAGCCTGGGACCAACATATCTGAAGGTCCCCATCTTCCCATAATTGCCCCAAAGAGCCTTGCGCTCACAGGACCAACATTTACTGGTTACCGGCGGCGCACTTAGCCTCAGCCAGGCCTTTTTCCATCCTGTTCCTGGCCTGGTAGAATCAGCTCCCACTGGAGAGCAGGTCCCTACAGGACCTTTTATCTTTCCACAGGGCCTGCAAAACAGAGCTGTTCGCCAGGCCTTCGGTTGAGGCGGTGGGCGTCCATCTCAGTTGGCCTTCCTGCTTTAGTTTCCCAACCTGCTGAAGGTGCCCATCTGATTCCACCTTGTGATCTAACAGATTTATATTGCTGCTACCAATTTTATTGTTTCTAATTTTTATGATTTTAGTGTAATTTTATTGTAACAAGTCTTTGACTCGATGTGTTGTGATCCTCCCTGAGCCCATTTGGGGATGGCGGAATAAAAATCAGGGCTATTTTTGGGCAGGAACGCATAGGAATGGAGTTCTGGTTGGCTTCAGAGTTGGCCACGCCCACTACAGCCAAAACCTCTGCGTGCGTGGCTACAGAGGGGAAGGCCAGGAGAGTGACCACCCCCTGTCGACTCCAAGGTGGGTGGACCAGTGAGGGCTCTGGAAGGATTGGGAAGGATAGCCCAGCCTGTCCAAGGGCTAGCTTGTCCGGGCTCACGGCAGCCGCGGGGTACCCAAGCAAGCCAAGGGAAGGCAGTTTAAACCTCCTTCCCTTCAACGGGGGGCTTGCTCAGGCTCCCCACAGCCGTGGGGCACCTGGGCAAGCCAAGGGAAGGCATGGGGTGTGGCCTAATATGCTAATGAGCTGTGCTGTCAGGGATGTGGCCTAATATGCTAATGAGCTGTGCTGTCAGGGATGTGGCCTAACCTAATATGCTAATGGAGTCCTGCTGAGCTTTTTCTACCAAAAATCCCTGAAAATCCCTAAATAAACAAATAAATAAAATCCTCCCTTGGGGTCGTCTCCCAATTCCTCAGAGGATAAAGGAAAACCTTAAGAGGAAATCTTAAGGGGGGGGGGCACAACATCCTGGGCCCGACATAACATCAATGAAGCTCTCACTTACAGGCTTATGCAAAGCACAAAGCTGGGACTAATTAAATAGGATTATTCAGCATTTGCTATGAGACATAATAGCTAGCTCTGCTCTTTTTGGCATTGATTAGGCCTCAGTAGAAAGATGGCATCCAGATTTAGGCTTTGCTCTTCAAAAAATGGTCAAGAATGCAGCAGAGATTGTCAAGCCCTGACCTGGAGAATAGCAAAGCCCATCAACAAACTCAACATGGGTGGTCAAACTGCAACTCGGGAGCCGCATGTGGCTCTTTCACACAGTCTAGTTTAATGTTAATAAAAAGCAAATTTGCATATTTTTCAATAAAAACATGTGTGTAATATTGGTTCACTAGGAAAAAGGCCCGTTGTGGAAATAAATACAACGACCTCTAGAAAGAGGCTCTGGGCGGGTGCCCTGGCCTTGGACACTCAGTATCAATTTGCTGTGGCGACTTCAGCAGGGTATAATGACACTGAGTCCACCATTTTCTCCAGAGGAACTGATCTCTGCTACCTAAAGAACAGTTGTAATTTTGAGTGCTCTCCAGTCTTCACCTGGAGATTGGCAACGATGGTTCCCCAGAAGGGAATAGTTGGTTTGGAGGGTGGAGTCTATGGCTTTGTACCTCTCTGAGGTCCCACGCCTCCTGAAACCTCACCCTCTCAAGGCTCCATCCCTCACATCTCCAGGAATTTCCCACCTGGAGTTGGCAACAGTGTTCCTTCTAAGCTGAGGTAGTGTGAGCTAGCTCACACCTTTTTGTTTTAGCTCAGGAAGGACGGCTCTAGAGCCGTCTGGAAAGCAGTTGTAATTCTGAGTGATCTCCAGCCCTCACCTGGAGATGGACACATTTTACCTCAGAACATCAAACTGTTTAGAATGTTAGAGGCAAAAGCCAATCAAGTCGCATATGCAAACGACCTCTGTGTTCCGAGGCAGAGGCCAATGAGGCTGCATATGCAAATAACCTCTGTGTTCTGACTGGCTATGGGGGGGAGAGGAACTGCAGAATGTTTAGAATGTTGGAGGCAGGACTCAGGCAAAGCAGCCAGTGGATAGGGAGACCCTCTGAATGACAGATCAGAGAGCGAACTGATTTTGGAGCGTGTGGAATGTTCTAGAGAAGTGCCACCACCATTCGGCTTTTATTTATAAGGGAGATGTCTTGCAGCTCTCAAACAACTGACGTTTATGCAAGTTTGGCCACCCCTGCTCTAGACCAAGGAAATCCAAGGCCACTGGATAGAACAAACAGTGATAATTAATTTAGCATTATGACTTTTCATAATGTATTCTGACTAACATTTTTAAGGTTTGGTTTAAAAAAAACACAAAAACTAGGGAACCACACAGTGGAGATAGTGGCTAAGTAGGGAAGGAAGATCCCAGCTGAGAATAGGTGGCTGCCAGCCACAAGTCCCTTAGCTTGGTCATTTGGCAGCATGCTTCAGTAGTGCCTGGAAGTTTGTTGTTTATGCAAGGGGTGAATAATTCTGCTGGGTTTGCTATTATACAATCAAACATCCACCACCCAGTATATCAAAATCAATAAATACCAACTGGGGAAATGGCTATCATATGCAAACTAATTATATTGAAAGTGTACAATAGGTATTACAAATATAAATACATAAATTATAAATCCAAAATTATACAAATCCGCAATACAGTTTTCACAGGTTATTTCACAGGTATTTTTCTTTTCATAGGTTAGGGTTCAGCACTCACTTACAGTGCCCAGGAGCAAATGTGATCCAGGATCAAGGAATTGTGGCCCACCGTTATTTACAATATTTATTTACAAAATTTCTACCCTTTCTGCCCTAATAAGGACCACCAAGGCAGATAATAAATTAAAAATATACATAACAAAATTGCATTTTAAAAATGATTAAAACCAACAAAAACACATAATTAAAACCAGAGCTAAAACACACATATGAAAACATAAAAAACATGAAAACATAAAAACAACAGTTAAAACATTGGGTGGGAAGGAAGGATAACTGAGGGAACACCAAATTAAATGGGAAAAAAACATTCCCGCTAGTGGAAGATGGCAACAGAAGGGGACAGGCAAATGTCCATGGAGAAAGAGTCCCAGAGTATTAGTGCCATTACTGAGAAGGCCCTTTCCTGGATTCCCACCCACCTAGTACCTGAAGCAGCACCTCCAGAGATGACCATAGCAGTTGGGTAGGTTCATAAGGGAGTAGGAGGCTATTTTCAACACCAGTAGAGCTGCAGAGTCCCTGGGAAAGGCTCTCATTACACTTTTACTCTGGTTTTCCTTGCAGGTTCTACTAGCTGCTCCGTTTCTGAACACTGGCTGGCCCGGCTTGGGGGAAGCAACAAGCGTGAGAGCCTGGTGTCCTGGAGCTCTGCAACATATCCATCACTGCCCAAAATGTCTAACTCACCCTCCCTTACCAGTCCTGGCCTCATGCATAAGAAAGGTGCTTACTCTCCACTGTCTAACTGGGGTGTGTGTGTATACACACGCACACACACATGTGCATGCACAGTCCTTTAAGCACAACGTCCATCCCATTCTCCAGTTCCCTGGTTTCTGTCTGGCCGTCAGGTAGGATACAACTTGAAGACCATTGCAAGAATCTGGGCTTCTCCCCTTGAGCCTCTGTCGAGTGCCAGATTGGCAGATAAACCCATCAAGCCATACATATATACACTATATACACTATAGGCTCTCTGTCCTCTGACTGTCTGTCCACTGCACTTTTCACTTGGCTCCATTTCACGGTGCCCAGACCAGATGTTCCTCAGTGTCCTCATTCTCAACCACCAGCTCTTTGCTTGGGCCTCCCACAGGCACATGTAGTCCCTCTACTGGATCGAACTTCCACACTCCCATGTGGGAGCATGTTTGGCTCCACCAACTTCTTGAGGAACCCTGGATCTCCTACCAATCTTATTTCCTTTCTTTTCCAGGTGGCTTTGACTCACGGCCCCTTGTGAGGGGTGTCCAGGGAAGGAGTGTCAGCCTGAAAGCATCCCCCAGCAAGATCAAACTGGGAGTCCCAAAGCCCTTGCCCTTGCGTTGGTCCTTCACCTCCAAAGATTGGCCAGCGCAGCCCTCTGGGGAATTGGTAGAATATTTGGAGTCTGGCCGCAGACCTCAATTCACTAACAGATCCATTCTTCCTCTTATGACCAAGGAAGTGGAGGACAGTGGGCTGTCAGTCACCAAAGCCAAGCTGAATCCTGTACTGACAGGAATGGGCACCACTGGGAGTGCTGGCAAAGTACCCACTGCTGTAGAAAACCCTAGCATCCTGAAGAGGACAGGGAAGCCAAAGGAGGATGTAGGTGAGCAGCCACGGACACCCAAGAAACTGGTGCTTTCTCTCAGCATGGTACTTCCAGCAAAAGATGAGGAACCTAAAGGCAAAGCGAGCATCAATGGGATCTTGCACACTGGGACAAACATGCCCCTATCCAGCTATCAATCCAAGGACAGAGGGGCCCAAGACCAAAAGGTCATGCCTTGTGTTGGGGACAGGGAGCCTGTGGGTGAGAGACAAACAGAGGGGAAGCTGGCTCTCTTTAAGACTGGCTTCCTCCGAAGGGACCCCAAGCAACATAGTAAGTCTGACAGACATGGCACATTGACACGGACCATGGGCTTCTCCCAGGCATCGCTACCCAATGGCACTTTGAATTCCATCACTGGAGGCAGGGCAAGCAGTGTGCTAGGCCGTAGCTTGACAGAAGGGCTGCCCAATGGGCGGATTTGCCATTCTGAGTTGGACATCAAGCGTGCTCAGAGCTCCTGCAGCAGCAAAGGGAAGAATGACTGGGTCTTGAGCAGGTCAACCTCCTTAGGTAAAACAACCTGTAGTGTTCCTTTGCAGGGTTATACACAACCACTAGCTCTAGATGGAGTTTCTTGTGGCACTCTCCAGCAGGCAAGGTACCAGACAGCATCCCTGGGCAGGAGGACAGCTGTACCAGAATCCAGCTTCTGAACTTCCCTGTGGTTACAGCTGGAGGTACCAAGAGTGCCAGTTCTTGGTGCTTATAGGGTCTCAGGGCCTTGGGGTAAGATCTGTCAATTGCTAGGAGGCTTGACTGGTGCTTTTCTCATGGGGAAGAGGCTTCTCCCAATCAAGAGCTGTCATATTCAATGGGTGCTGAAGAACATCTTTGCCTTGCCAGGGAATGTGGGTGAAATGGGGACCTTGTGGTCTATGGGGTTAGAATGAGAAAGAGAGAAGTCATATGGAGAGTCTTAGAGTTAAAGTATTTATTGTGTACAGAGAAATAATTTTACTGATGCTAATGAGAGGATGTGCTGTTCTGTGACAGCCATTATTTTGGTATCTGGTTATGGGAAAGGGAATACTACACTGGGAAAAAAATCTAAACATTGCTCTATGCAATAATCCTGACTTTTCTATTTTGTGCAGACCTTTGGGTTTTACAGACTTACTTGTTATTAAAATGTCTCAAATGTTTGTTGAACCTCTGTGTTTTTGGAAATCAGGGTTGGAAATGGGTCAGTCTTGGGGGTAAACATGGGTTCTCTCTTAGCTGGAATGTTCAGCCAAAGGGGTGAGACTATTTTTTCTTGTGTTCTGACTGACTGGAAAACAAAGACTGCAACATTCTTCTGGAAGCCTGGAATGTTTAAATCCACAGGGATAAAGGAATTGTAGATTATGCCCACTTCCTGTAGTGTCTTCCTGCTTACCAGTTTATGAAGCTTCTGTGCCCTCTGGCATTTCCAAACTGCCTTGTGGGCTGCCTCAGCAACATGCTGCTTTCTGTCATTTGGTAACACCCCCCCTCCCGGGAACATCTGCGTAGATGCCTTTTAGTGTATCATCCACTTCCAAGATACTCTGGAGTTTCATGGTCCAGAATGGTTGCTTCCTGTGCCACACCCAGTATCCTCACTGCATGTATTATATGTGGGCACCCATGGATAATGAGTAGAGGAAGAATATTTATTTACTTCAATTATATCCTGACTTTCTCCCCAATGTAGACCCAAAGCAGCTTACATTGATCTTCTTCATGGTCTCTGTGCATCACACCTCTGGGATATAGTGCACCTGCACCGACCTCGATTGGTACTTCTTAGAAAGCAAAAGGGATTTTCGTACCCGCTCCCCAGTCACGTGCCAGCCCCACTGAGCATGACTAGGGGAGCGGCACGACAATCCCGCCAGTTCTCTTCTGACCACCGCACTGGTAGGATCTTCTCTGCTTCGGTCGGTAAATTTCTGGCTTTAGGGCCTATTCTTCTCTTCTGAGTGTTTTCTTTTTCTGTAAGTGAAAGGACAATATTGTTATCGGATTTTGGGGTTTTTTTTACTTGTGTGTTTGGGTCTCCCTGCGAGGCTTCTCACACACACACCCCAGCCTATGGGAGTTTTTTTAAGGTGGGGTTTCTTTAAACAGTGCCTCAAGTGAGGTAGTAAAATTCCCCCCCTGATGGACACTTGCTTTGCCTTCTGTGCCTTGGGGAATCACACCGAGTGGACTCTTGTGCCCATTGCACGAAGTTCTCGAAGCAAACGAGAAAGAACTTCGTGTCCCAGTTTTGGAGTTAGCACTCTCACCGATGTCATCATCACAGGACACTTCGGGACATGCATCAATGTCGACACCCGCCTCGGCATCAACGGCTATGGTGTCCCTGGTACCGACTCACTCAGATATCGACTGCCTGATGCTGAAGCGCTCGGCCCAGGCATCTCAGTCCGAAGCCCATACTGCCTCCAAAAAATGCAGGGAGGGCAAGGACGACCGGCCAGTCAAGCACAAGAAGCATAATAAAAACCCCTCAGCGCAAACTCCACTGACCCCTCGGAGGGCCACGGAACCTAATCCTGTTGGGGCTGCTTCGCTTGACTCCACGGGCTGTGAACAGCAACAAGGTGTACCCCTATCACCTTCACTGTGTCCTATCCAGCTCACTGACTCTGAGCATGATATGGACTTAATGCAGATCTCCTGGTCTTTCATTGTTGAAAGCGTGCACTCAGACCTTCGTGTGCCCTTCACCACTCCGTCCTGACGATGAAGACCAGCCATCGGGACCGATCTACTCGCCGCCACCCCCATGGGTTCAACAGCAATGGCAATACATGTATGGGGCCTATCCCTTCACAACCGGCATGCCATGGTTCCCGCCCCAACCAGTGGAATGGGATTGTCAATCCACTTCCTCCTCACTTTCTCGGTATCGAGATCCTCTCCTGACGCTGGAGTTTGTGAAACCCCAGCTGTCGAGACCGACAGGCAGAACAACCAAACCACCGCCCCCAATAGCACCCAAGTTTAAAGATCCATCAGAACCGATCCCATCAACACCAATGCTGCCTATTTCTTGTTCCGAACCATCTGAGCATTTCGCTTCTTCTGATACCTCCTCCCATTCAGGGGACGAGGACCTCGACCCTCCGGTGGAACCCTCGCCACCTCAGCAAGTGAGCAATGATCTCCCAGTTTCTCAGTCGGAGGATCTACAATACTATGGGGAGCACCCAAGTTTAAAGATCCATCAGAACTGATCCCATCAACACCACACACCCCAAGAAAGAGTTACCCTATTTCTTGTTCCGAACCATCTGAGCATTTCGCTTCTTCTGATACCACCTCCCATTCAGGGGACGAGGACCTCGACCCTCCGGTGGAACCCTCGCCACCTCAGCAAGTGAGCAATGATCTCCCAGTTTCTCAGTCGGAGGATCTACAATACTATGGGGATTTCATCAAGCAGATGGCCAACATTCTGACCCTGTCTACTGTGCAACCCCCACCTACAGTAACAGACTCTGTGTTCGATATTGTGCAGATGGACACCTTGACACCGATAGCCTTACCAATGACTTCAGTCTTGTAACAGGCGGCCAAGGTTCCGTGGTCTCATCCGGCTTCCACCCCCGTCTCTAGCCGGAGAGTAGATCACATGTATAAGGTGCAAGAGCAGGGCGCTGATTTTTTATTCACACACCCCAAGCATAACTCGGTGGTAGTCACCTCCTCTTCCAAAGGCAAACACAGTCATTCCACACACCCCAAGAAAGAGGGAAGGAAACTAGACTCGTTTGGAAGAAAATTTTATTCCACTGGAGCACTTGACATCAAGACTTTGAACTGTATTGCATGTATGGGGATATAGCAGTTTGCCCTCTGGGAAACAAATGTCTGAATTTATTGCAGCCCTTCCCAAGGACTTTAACCATCAAGCTTGCAAAATTCAAAATGAAGGCATGCTCTTGGTTAAGCACCAGCTCAATGCAGCTAAGCACACGCTGGATGTGGTGGCCAAAACACTGGCTTCAGCAGTTACCCTCAGGCGTCATGCCTGGTTGCGTTCCACAGCCTTGTCACAGGATACTAAAACTCTGATTGAAGATGTTCCATTTGAGGGTGATGGCCTTTTCAGTTCCATGACTGATACTGTCTTTCAAGATCTAGACAAAAACATCAAGACATCTCATAATTTAGGGGTCACGTCAGCTCCTAAACAAAACAAAACAAAACCCTGGAACAAGTCATGGTCCCACAGATCCTGTCTTAAGTCCTCTCCAAAGATGTAATGGCAATGGTCACCCACTGTGTCTTCTCGCCCTTATGGGCACAAACCTAAGTTTTCATCTGCCACCCATTGTAGGGCTAAGACACCTAAAGCTCCCATGCAAAGCCTTTGACTCAAGTCATCTGCCTTTACCCCCCACCCACCTATCTCCTTACCTGGCTGCTTGGCAGCGAATAACATCAGATCGGTGAGTGCTCTATGTTATCAAGAAGGGGTACCTCATAGAATTTATCCAGATGCCTGAGGCCCCCAATTTTATGCTTACTCCACCATCCAGCATGCTCCTGGAAGAAATTCAAAACCTCCTTCAAAAGGACGCTATAGAACCAGTTCTGATGACGCAACGTCACAGCAGGTTTTATTCCCGTTATTTTACAGTCCCCAAGAAGGACGGAGGATTCCGTCCTATTATGGACTTCAGGAGACTCAACCATTTTATTTCTTATTGGAATTTCCGCATGTCAACCTTGCAAAGTATTCTCCCGCTTCTCAGCAAAGACGTCTGGATGGTAACCCTGGACTTGCAAGACGCATATTTCCATATCACTATCCATCCATCCCACAGAGGGTTTTTGCGTTTTGCGGCCAGGACGGCCATTTTCAATACAAAGTCCTCCCCTTTGGGCTCTCAATAGCGCCCAGAGTCTTCACGTTGATGGGGTCCGAACTGGCAGAGACTGACCAAGAGAGAGATCTT
This sequence comes from Gekko japonicus, assembly GCF_001447785.1. Lineage (NCBI taxonomy): Eukaryota > Metazoa > Chordata > Lepidosauria > Squamata > Gekkonidae > Gekko > Gekko japonicus. Next base: position 65,983 of record NW_015164330.1, on the reverse strand, counting down.
GGAGTCGTAGTAGATAACTCACTGAAAATGTCGAGACATTGTGTGACTGCAATAAAAAAAGGCCAATGCTATGCTGGGGTTTATTAGGAAGGGTATTGAAAACAGATCAGCCAATATCATAATGCCCCTATATAAATCAATGGTGCAACCTCATTTGGAATACTGTGTACAGTTCTGGTCACCACACCTTAAAAAGGATATTATACCTTTGAAAAAAGTGCAGAAAAGGGCAACTAGAGTGATAAAGGGTTGGAACACTTTCCCTATGAAGTAAGGTTAAAGCAGTTGGGGCTCTTTAGCTTGGAGAAATGTCGGCTGAGGGGTTTTTTGGCCACTGTGTGACAGAGAGTTGGACTGGATGGGCCATTGACCTGATCCAACATTGGCTTCTCTTATGTTCTTATGTTCACAAAAAAGATTATTGTCAACGCGGCCTACCTCCGTCTCCAGGGTGTGCAGATCTTCCTGTACATCAATGACTGGTTGCTGGTAGCAAACTCTAGAGAGACTCTGCTCAACCATATCAATTTGATGTTGGTTACCCTGAAAGCCCTGGGCCTGAGGGTGAACTGAAAAAAGTCAATGCTCTGTCCCTCGTTAAGAGTCCAATTCATCAGGGCGATCTTGGACTCAAAGGTCTGCCAAGCCTTTCTTCCTCTCATGAGGGCAGATGACATCATCACTCTTATCGGCCTAGTGAAGAAACGGATATGCGTCGGCAAAACAGATCCAACGACTCCTAGGGTGATGGCCGGCCCCACAGTGGTACTTGTCTTCGCCAGACTACAAATGAGACCACTTCAGCTGTGGTTCCTCAAGAGTTTCCATCCACAACAACAGCCCCAATCTGAACAATTCGAACTCCCTGCACAAGTGCTGGCCTCCCTGAAGTGGTGGGAAACCTCAGGAAACCTTCTTCAGAGAGCCCCATTTCATGCACCCAGTCCCAAAACGACCCTCACCACGGATGCATCCCTGTGGGGATGAGGAGCACATCTCAAAAGTGTGTGCATAGGCGCCAGGTGGGAACCTCATGTGGCCCACAAGCACATCAACGTTTTGGAACTGTTGGCCATCCAATATGCCTTCAGGTCCTTTTGCCATCTCATGGCTTACCACACGGTAGCAGTCCTGACCATCACCACTACCGCATTGTGCTACCTGAACTGACAAGGGGGAACAGTGTCCAGGGGACTCTGCCAACTAGCCTTGGAGATTTGGTCCGAATGCCAATTACGGGATGTGTTCATCATTGCAGCTTACCTACCCAGGTCGCTCAATGTGCACGCAGACTTTCTGAGCAGAGGGGGAGCATCCCTTCACAAGTGGGAACTCAACTGGGAGTATCTCCAACCAGTTTTCGACAGATGGGGTCACTCAGAAATAAGTGCATTTGCAACGTGCCAAAACGCAAAATGTCACCTGTTCTATACCAGGGCGGGACGGGACCCTCTATCTCTGGGAGATGGTCTCCTTTACCCATTGTCCCACAGGCACATGTACCTGTTCCCACCAATCCCTCTGCTTACCAAAGTGTTGAGCAAGGTCATGAAGGAACATCCTCAATGCATCCTTGTGACTCCATGGTTGCCACGTCAGCATTGGTTCCCAATTCTACTCCACATGTCCCAGGGCATCTTCGTACACTTCTCTCCAGCACCAGATCTCCTCCTGGCTCAGGGGGGGGTCAAGTGCTCCATCACGATGTACCACCCCTTCAAGTTCACGGTGTGGAGGATCCTTTAGCACAGCTTAAAAGCAGGATAGATCATGTTCTGTTGAACTGTCGCAAACCGGCTACACATGCTTCCTATGATGAGAAATAGAAGAAGTTTTTAAATTACCTTGAGTCGTTGGGTCTACCTCCACCTCCTAAGAACTTGGTTGCAGTTTTTGGTGCTGAGCAAGATCATGAAGGAACAACCTCGGTGCATCCCTGTTACTCCATGGTGGCCACGTCAGCATTGGTTCCCAACTCTACTCCACATGTCACAGGGCGCTGTTGTGCACTTCCCTCCGGCACCAGATCTCCTTCTAGCTCAGGGGGACCAGGTGCTCTACCACAATGTACCTCAAACTCACAGCGTGGAGGATCCTTTAGCACAGCTTAAAAACAAGATAGATCATGTTCTGTTGAACTGTCGCAAACCGGCTATGTGTGCTTCCTATGATGGGAAATGGAAGAAATTTTTAACTTACCTTGAGTCATCTTCACACATTGGACGTAAAGAGAGCCCTACTGTTCTACCTAGATAGGATGAGGCCTTTCCGGCAGTCACCAGCCTTGTTTCTCTGCTATAACACACCTGTGCAAGGGAAGAAGCTCTCTTTGCAGCGTCTATCCAGGTGGATAGTGAAAACAGTTAAACTGTGCTACCTGCTGGCCAAAAGGCCACTTCCAGTCCCACTTCCATGGCAGAGTAGGAAAAACAGAGAGCTGTTAAGTCCTTGAGGGACCTTTAGGGAGTGGGGAATTCAAGGGAATCACTCCTTCCCTGTCATAAATTAGATAGAAAGAGAAACAACTGAGGACAGAATTATGGAGACCTAAGTGTGAAGAGAGTCAAACAGGAGAGAGCAATCAAGAGTTCTGAAGGCAGTAGGGAGGACAAAGACAGATCAGAGATATTTGGATTTGGCAGTGTGGAAATCATCAATGACTTCAGTGAGGAGACTTTCAGTGGAGAACAAAGGCAGAAGCCAGACTGTAGGAGGCCAAAAAGAAGGAGCTAGAGGAGAGCAAGCTGAGACAACAGAAAAAAAGCAGCATGCTCCCAGACTCTATTGTGATATCCTGTGTAGGCAATGCAGTCTGCAGAATCCAGAGTATTATGCTCATGTGAGATTTTAAAGTAAGTCCTATTTTAACTCGCTTACTGCAATTCTATAGTAATGCAGAAAGCTTCTGTGTAGAAGTTAATAGCACGGGTTTTTTCCTTGCTGTGCGGTCCATCTTTCTGGTAGGCTTCTGTGTAGTCCCAAAAACCGTCAGGAGAAGGTGGTCCAGCTGAGCAACAATTTTTCAGATTCCCAGGGAAAGGTCTTCATAAGATGTTGGACTGGGATCATTAATCTGGGCCAGCCTTACCATGGCTGTTCTCTTTGTTGAATAGAGGGGACAGAGTGAGCAATCTCCTACTCCCTGGGGGCTCTTTTGTTAAGCCATTGCCTAGCAACGGCAGCAGGAGTGGAGCAAGCAATGGCGTCCTCACTGGTAAACAAAGTCTGCAGCTTTGCGTATGAGACAGGTGACTTCACCATCGAAGAAAGGAGTTCAATGTATGAGCAGCAGCTGAAGAGACAGAGAGACGATAGGAAGGTCTGTGCTGGGGGAAAGGCGGTGGGAGAGGGTACTTTCAGGGTGCTTAGAGTACCTCCTGGGTCTCCTATGCTGATTCCTGCATCATGTAACTGAGCTCCTAGGAGCTTTGAGATTGCGAGGGCCTAGCTTCCTCACATGCAAAAGTAATTTTAACATAGAACGCACTCCTTATATTTGAAATAAGCAATGAGGTGAGTTATTGGACTTTAGGCTCCTCTGTGCTGTTGCTGCCACACCACAAGCCAGCTGCTTTACATCTAGATGGAGGGACAAGTTTAAAATTTTTCAAAACAGCAGAGCATTACTAATCGCAGTTACACCTTCTATGGCCACTAGAAGGGTATAACTGCATAGGTTTACACTGTAAATTTTATGGTAGTCACTCCCTGTCTCCACCCAGAGAACCGAGTGGGAATGGAGCCAGTCTAATGCGAGCATCTGCAGGCTCCAAACCTCACTTTCAGGCAGGGCACAATTGCCATCAGAGCCAGGGCATGTAAAGCTGCTTGGCAAAGTGCAGCTGGAGGGAAGGGCCATTAGCTCTCTGTCAAGAGGAGCAATCATTTGCATATGTGTCTTGTAGGCAATAAGCTGCAGTTCCTGGGCAGCTTCAAAAAAAGACCTATGGCAGAAAAAGAAACCACATTGTCTGTGGAGGAACATTCCTTGATTGGATGGAGAGTCTGCCAGGCCAATCATATGGCCTGGCTATTGCTCCCTTGGCTGAGAGCCAGCCAGGAACATAAAAGATGCATCTTTATCCAATCTGAAATCAAAACCCCTCAGTGTGCAGTTGTCAGGTATAACACAGAGTGTGCTATTTCTAGGACGCAAGATAACCTTTTGCTGAGATTGCAGTCTTCCCCTACTGCTACGTCCTTGACCATTCCATGCATACTCAGACGTTTGCTTCCCCCCTTTTATTTTCCACTGTTGGGAGGGATTACAAGAATGATGTAATGATGGGGAGGACCTAGCATAGGATTTTGGATGATGGCAACACTGAGGCAGGAGGTGGAGATGAATTTGGGACAAGATAAATATTACTTTTGCTGAGGCAGGAGGTGGAGATGAATTTGGGAATTTGCTCCCTAGGAACTAATCTTAGGTGGGCCCCAGGTAATGGAAGCTAGTTTATTTTATTTATGTATACTCTACCTTTCTGGCCAATGGGGACCCAGACTGGCTTACATCGTTATCACCTCCATTTTATCCCCATGACAACCCTGTGAAATAGGTCAGCCTGCATGTTTGTGACTGGCCAAAGGTCACCAAGCAAGCTTTGGTGATCCCCATTAACTGTACTTAGACGGGTCCCAGATAGTTCTCATAGAGATTGGTGATTCGGATTCCCTTTGCAATGCCTTCCACTTCCTCTGCACTGTCTGCACATAGGAAGCAAATTGTAGCAACCCTACTAGATGCAGCATGCCAGCCTACAGTGAATGGGAAAACAATGGCATCAAGAATTTCCATAGACTTCTAACTCTCATCCTCTGACATGCAGTGTTTCCAGCATCCAGGAGAGTCTCACCAGGCTTTGAAATTGAAGTTAAGTACAAACAATGATTTAGAGTGGTTTGGTTTCAGACATCTGAAGTTTTCACCCAGGCCATGGACCATGAGCAGCCTCCAAAGAACTCATGTTTTTATCCACTTGTGTACATGACTGAATGCACAACACTGGGAGACAGGTTTGAATGTTCATTACTCATATCTCCTCTGTGTGTGTGTGTGTGTGTGTGTGTGTATGTGTGTGTGTGGTGAGATGCTACATTATCTGGGGCTGTTTGGATGGAGTGATGGAATCTGGCACAAAATGGAAACCAGCTTGCCAGTGGTAAACAACAGCATCTATAGTTTCCAGTTGGGGAGGGGAGAATGGCAGGAGGGCATAAGCACCTGAATGATCTTAAGCACCAAGGAATGTTCACTTGTTCTGGACAAAGCACTGAAATTTCACTCTCTGAATGAGCAGCATCTATAACCAGTTCTCAGATTTTGCTTAAAATTGGCTCAGGGCTGTTTCCCATTGCCATTTCATACACACACGCACACATATAATAGGAATAAGGCCCATTGTCAAAATAACTACAATGAGCTCTAGAAAGAGGCTCTGGGAGAGTGCCAAGGCCTTGGGCACTCACCATCAATTTACTGTGGTGACCTCAAACCCCGCCCTCTCCAGGCTCCACCCCTGAAATCTCCAGGAATTTCCCAGCCTGGAGTTGGCAACCCCATCCCCTTCCCAGCTAAATCTGCCCCTCTGATTGCAGCTGACTTCTGCCCTCCCTCCTGGATATGAGATGTAATTCTGAATGATCTCCAGCCATCACCTGGAGATTGGCAACAATGGTTCCCCAGGAGGGAATGGCTGGTTCAAAGAGTGGAGTCTATGGCATTGTACCTGAGGTACAACCCCTCCTCAAACCTCACCCTCTCCAGGCTCCACCCATCAAATCTCCATGAATTTCCCAACCTGAAGTTGGCAGAGCAGTTTACAAAGTCCCCTCCCCTCCCCTCTCCACAACAGACACCCTGTGAGGTAGGTGGGGCTGAGACAGCTCTGACAGAAACTGCTCATTCAAGGACAGGTCTGACAGAACTATGGCTTGCCCAAGGTCATCCAGCAGCTGCAAGTGGAGGAGTGGGGAATCAAACCCAGTTCTCCCAGATTAGAGTCCGCACACTTAACCACTACACCAAACTGGCTCTCACTGGAGGGTGGAGTCTATGGCATCGTACCTGTCTGAGGTCCCAACCCTCCTCAAACCTCACCCTCTCCAGGTTCCATCCCTCAAATCTCCAGGAATTCCCCACCTGGAGTTGGCAACCATATCTCCTTCCCAGCCAATCATCAACCTACCTTTATTTCCCCCTTAATCTTCAGTTCCCATGAGTGTATCTCACTCCTTAAGTTCGCTGCTTCCAGTCACTGAAATGTCACTGCCTTTTGAGAGGGACAGTGAGACCCCTCTGGCCGAATCTCCCTATTTGGAGATGGAATCCCCAATCTTTGGGGGATCCCTGGAAAGTTGGCAACCCTGGGTCTGGCCCCCTCCCTTTGTTATTGTGCAGAGCAGGGGAGACTATGTGGTCAGAGCACAACACAGATTAGTAGCCCAAATAGAAGAATTTATTTATTTGCATAATTATGGAGCACACACACACTAAATGAATAAGGCAGAACTGTAGGAGTAAGCACACACTATTTTTTACAGGCATAAATCAACAGGGGTTAAATACAATCCTCTTCCCCTACACACAACACTCTCTTTACCTCTGAAGGTTGTGGGCTCAGTATAGAATCTCTCCTTGGACCGGCCTCTGGCTCTGCTTCAGGCCAAGCCCAAGAGAGCAGGGAAACTTCCATTCATTCCCCAGTCCAGCTGACTGCAGAGTGGCTGAATCTTTGCTGCCTCCCAGGGTTCCCCCATGTCTGTGGCTTGTGTCCTGGACAGCCTCGTCAGCCCAGCAGCAGGAGTATTTCCTAACCTCCTTTAGGACGAAGATTGCCTCCTCCCTGGATGAGCTGGAGTCCATATTGATGCTGCCCTGTCCCTTGGGACAGTCTCTCTTTTCCTGCACTTTTTGGACTTGGGGCATCTGGGAACTGTAGGCCAGCAGATGAGGAAGCCCCATTTAGCCCAGTGAGTGATACCCCTGCAGGCCCCTCTCTGGAACTATAGCTCAATTAAACCTTATGGTGGAACATTTTAAGCAAACAACCACACAAATGGCAGCCATCTTACAAACGCAGGTAACTGCCATTTCGTTACACCTACCAACAGCCACTAAGGGAAAAGTTAAGTCCCACACAGGAGGCAAGCAGGAGAAGCGTCTTCGTCAAGAGAGAAAGCCATTTGCAAGTAATTCTGATAGGGCAGAGTGGCTGAAGGGTGAGTGGGCAGGGAAGAGGAGCAGACCCAGCACCCGGCCAATGGCACACGAGTACTCGAGTGGCGGCTGACAGGCCAATGGCTGAGGGAGTGCATGGAATCTTTCCACCCCAAAACAGGATTATGTATAAGGAGATATATATGTGTGTGTATAAAATTCACACACACATGCCTCATAATTCCTGACCAAGAAAGACTCCTAGCACAAATATTTTCCCTCTACTCAACTATTAAGACACCTGTAGGAGAAAGTAAGACAAACGGGCTCCCAGGTAACAAACAAGCCTCTGAATGTGCCCCTCCTGCCTGTGCAGGTATTTTGAATTGCCTTTTGTCAGGTCAAAGCAAGGAATGTTATCAATAGATGTCAAATGTTGCCTGGGCAACAGCTGCCCCATCCAGGTAGTCTGCCAATGGCAAATGCTAGAGAACAATGAACCATTGAATGCCAAAGGAGCATGCCTGATGCTGCTTCCATGATACCGCAAACAAAGCTATTTTGCTTGCTCAGAATTCTGTCTCATGGCCAGTGTAGAATGATTTATTCATTACATCACAAGTTCCAGGTCAGGTTCACAGCTGGTCACACTGTTGGCGTTTAATGTAAGCAGATCAGCAATGAGAAATTATGAGCAAGACATGGAGATCTGGGAGATAGAAACTTCACCATCTGAGGAGAGGACAAGCTTACTCAGTCAGCTCCTCCATGACAGGGTGCTCAGTGGCACGAAGGAACCAGTGAGTACCTCAGGAGAAAGAATTCATGTACCTTTGCTTTCCACCTTGGATAGGAGAGAGATAGAGAAACAGCAGGGCTTGAATTAATAAATACAGTGCACGGCAACAAAGATGAACTGGGTATAAAATGGGTTAGGCACATTTATTTGTGTTGGATGCCATTACCAGGTATATGTGTGTGAGCTTTGGCCTCTGTTACACACCCTTTGGCCATAAATGAGTCTCTCATATGGCTTAGAGAGCACAGTTCCTGTAAGAAAACTAGGCATTTGTGGTTTATATTTACAGGATTATATTATTATAAAATGGCTCATATAACAGCTTTCTATATTCTGTTGAAAACGAGACCTGTCAATTGTAATTGATTGTTCTGCAATTCTACTTTTGGGGAAACAGTTTGCCCCTGTAACATGTAAACAAAGCTTAACATATTTCTCAGCTGGCATACTAAATGATAGGATATACCGAATCCCAGCCTATTTATTTGTATCTGTGTAGCTTAGGGTACTAGCTGAAGACAATCAGGAAATTGTAGTAGATGGAATTGTAGTGTGAAACTGGAAAATATACAAAAGTTACAATTTCTAAAATTTTTACAGGTAATGCAATTTTATTTTAATATTGCAGGTTTCTAAATTGCATTAATGTGGGGAGGTGTCGGCCCACATGTGTCAGCTCATTCATGGAAGTAACTTGCTCACCACCCTGTTAGTCATATTGTTCGGAACACAAAAATATACAAAGCTTTAAAAATAAAATATAGCCATAAAATAGATACAAAATCCACATGTGTCAGCTCATTCATGGAAGTAACTTGCTCACCACCCTGTTAGTCATATTGTTCGGAACACAAAAATATACAAAGCTTTAAAAATAAAATATAGCCATAAAATAGATACAAAACAGTATTACTATATAAAAACCTCAAAGGGTGCCAGCAAGACAATTTGCTGAATTGATAGGGATGCCAGTCCCA
>NW_015164330.1:52682-54413 GCF_001447785.1 Gekko japonicus | reverse complement strand
ATGAGTGACCTGCGCATGGAATAAATCTTGCAAATTGGTTTTTTTAATGATTTTTTGCTGCATACCGTTGTACTTACCAGCCATGTTGGCAGCATTGTAATAAGACTGCCCACAGCATTTTCTAAAGTCAATTTCAAGCTCAGTAGTGAAATAGTTGAACACTAAATCAGCCATGCTTTCTCCTGAGTGGTCTTTTAGCTCAAGGAAAGTTAAAAATCTCTCAGTTGGCAAACCATCTTCAGGTGATACATATCTGATAATTAAAGTCAACTGATCAGTATGTGAAATGTCAGGAGTGGAATCTACTGAAGAGCTGAAATATCCAGCCTTTCTCACATCAGCTAGAATTGCATCCTTAACTTTTTTTTTTGCCATGAGTTGAATAATTTCCTCACATATAGTTTTTGAGAAATAAGAGGGATTGCCTGATCACATTTTGCCACTGGTTCTAAAAGACCAAGATAATTGCCATTATTTGGAGATCCAAAGGGTTCATTGTCTCCTCTGAATGGTGAGTCTCGTTCTACAAAAGTGCATATGACAACAATAATTCTCTCCATGACATGCCACCAGTACTGCTGTTCTGCTTTTATTTGTTCCTCTAGCTTGGAAGTTAACGTTTGCCCTCCCTTCCTTATTAGGTAGGCCAACACAGCATTCCTATGCTTCTCTGAGTTTTCATGATTTTGTATAAGATGAGGGTTTTGCCAGTCATCAAACCCTTCAGTAGCTAAAGCTGTGGAAGAAGATGCAAGGTTTGGAAAGAGTTTACAAACAAAGCACTAAATATGGCCTTTTGAGGGAGAATATACAAGCCACTCTCAGCTATGTGTTTCCCCATCTGCTTTTGTTGAATAAAAAAGAGCTTTTGTGCAAAACCTGCTGGACTGCTTTTTGTACACTCACTTGCAATTTGAAAATGGTGCACAATGATGCAGAACTTGAAAGGGACCCCTCTCTACCCAATAGGATACTTCCTCATGTGATCATTCTGACCACAAACCAATATCAGTTTCAGTAGATCTATGTTTGGCATTACCTTTATCTGCATCTGGAACACCTTGGACTTGGCCTATCTTACCAGGTGTGAACTGCAAAATTTGACTATTTAAATTATTTTCTTGTGGCTCTTTAGCCTCTCCCTGTCCAGTAAGTGACTTGAATTAGTTCTATATTTTCAGTTTGAGCCAGCATCACAGCTGCTTCCTGATAATCATCTTGCTGTTCCACATCCTGCTTCGCTGTTTCTCTTTCAGGGATGTTTTTGTCTGCTTGCATGCTAATAGTCGGCTCAGGCTGGATAGCTTCACTGCTGGCTCTTGTTGCTTCAATGAGTGGTTGATGCACAAAAGCAGTGATTGGTCTTAACTTTATCACAAGTCTCTGTCTCTTGCGCTTGCTAGCACCACTTTCAAATCTTTTACTCATGCTCAGATTAGAATCTAAAAATAAAAAGTAAAATGAATCTTCAACTGGATAAACACATGGACCAGAGGTCCATCAGTGGCTATTGGTATAAGGTATAGATGGTTGTTGCTGAAGGGTTACAGAATTCAGTTTTCCACTGTGGTGAAACGGGTGCCCACCCTCAGCTCTGGGGGACTGAGTAGCCGGTTTGTGGCTCGTGAGCCCTGCTTCGCCTTCCCACCTCCTTTGTGGGCTTCTGTCACTCTTCAGTAGCTGCCACCACTCACTGACTTCCCTAGGCCTTTCTTGAGGCGCAGTGAGACC
>NW_015164330.1:46161-51734 GCF_001447785.1 Gekko japonicus | reverse complement strand
TCAGTCCAACCCCTGCACAGTCTCATCAGAGCTGGCCTTAAGGCAATTGGAGCAATTTGGCCAAATTGGGCCCCACGGGCCGCTCCTAAAGGGGCCCCACACCAGGGTAATCTAGATGGATTTTATTTATATCTCTAAGATTCTGCAGACTTTGGCTGTGAACTGGGGCCCCACAAAAAAAAATTCTAGTTGGACCCCAGAGTTTCAAATTGGGCCCCACTGTCTGACCCTGAGTCTCATAGTTGCTGGGCCAAAGTTGCCCTGCCCTCGCATGAAGTCTTAGGTTTGCAATTTTGGGAAAGGGGAGACTGCCTGCTGAGGGGGCCCGGGCTGTGGAGGCCCCCTAGATTTAGAGGCCCTAGGCTTCAGCCCACTTAGCCTATACATAAATCCGGCACTGCTTGCAGGCACCCCTCTCCCTCTTGTCCTGCCAGATTTAAAAGCCCCTCCAGCTGATCAGTGGGATCACATGGCCTGCCAATCAGCTAGAGGGCCCTTTAAATCTGGCAGGAGGAGAGCGAGAGGAGTGGCTGCACACCTGCACTCCAAGAAGCAAATTCGCTGCTTGGGATTCAAGTGTGAGGACCCCCACTCCTCCAAAAGCATTTAAAGGGTCCCTTTAAATGCTTTCAGAGAACAAGGGCCATGCACACCTGAATCGCTGCTTGGGATTCAGGCGTGCATGGCCCCCACTCTCAAAAAGCATTTTTTTAAAGGTACCCTTTAAATGCTTTTGGAGAGCAGAGACCACACATGCCTGAATCCCAAGTGACAATTCAGGTGTGCATTGCCCCTGCTCTCCAAAAGCATTTAAAGGAACCCTTTAAATGCTTTTTGAGAGGAACTCGGGAGATGGCTGCAGCGCGGCAACACGGACTGAGGCAACTCCTCAGTCCCACTGGCTTTTTCTGCTGTCCAAGGGATTCCCCCATTTGGGAATACCCCATCGGACTTTCGTGGAGAAAGTCTAGAGCAAGAGCCTTAATCTTGGCACCTCGCTAACAGCGATAGGCGGATGTTCTTTTGGATTTGCCTCCAGCACACAGCAAAATGAAGAGACTCATGGCGACGTGAGTCTGAGCCGTCGCTTCCATCAAGGGGGATTAGAGAAGCCAACGAAAGCATGAGCTGACGAAATGTGAGTATTTCAATATCTTCAGGAAGAAAGTTTACCCTAATATACTCAAACCTAAAATAAAGCCTGTAAAACTTTGGAGCAAAAAAATAGTGGCGGGAGGTTTTTCCCCCCAGCCAAGAAAGAGCAGCTAACAAAAGGGAATTGCTGTAAGAACTGTTTGCATACCGGGCGAACGAGAGTGACTGCCTTGGTGTAACCTGTATAGTTTCCTGCTTTTTTGTAGCAACTATGAACTGAAAATCTTTACATACTTGGGTGAAGTAACAGCTGCACTGCCTTTCATAGCTCCTTGTGATACTTTCCCCTTTCAACTAGTTCACACTTGCAGAGCCTCTTAGAGTGACTACGTTATTTACAACCCAGTCTCTCCATAATGCCTGGCTTATGTTCAACTTTGTTTAGCTACTTTTTTCCCCTTAGAACCCGTTATTGGAGGAGACATACTGGTAATTTTGTTATTAGCTTACAGGGGCCAAAACACAGACAAACGAAGTAGCTCTGTTAAAAAACTTTTGATCCACCTCCACTCTTCCTTTGGAGCCATCTCTGGAATTAATGTTTCCAACCTTGCTTGATTTTCAATGCTCTCAATTTTTGGACAAATTTCAGTGTACTCAATTTTTGTTTTTCTGTTTTGTGTGGCTTTTTTGCGCCCTCCTCTTCCCCTTTCTTTCTTTTTTTTTGGTTCTTTCCCTCGTGCTTGGTGGATTAGAGAGTTACAGCATTCTCAATTTTTCTAAGAAGGGGAATTTAAAGACTGACTGATTCTTATCTGACTTGGATAGCTCTACATAAAGAGAACGATAAGACCTTGGTTACTGTGGCAACGCTCTCTCCAAGGAGCATTACTGTGACAATGTTCACTCCCCCGCAATCAACTTCCAAGAGAAATACATGTCCACTTTTACAGAGGAATGTTAAGAGAACAAATCTTAAAAACTTCAAATAAAGCCCCTCTTTATGTAGAGAACAGAGAAATAAACATATTAAAAGAAATCCCTTGGAGATTTAGGGGAAAAATGAAGGGAGTACCATGAACTGACAACAATTTTGAGGAAAAATGAAATCCTATATAGATGGTTATTCCCAGAAGTCTTGATCTTTAACTTTAGGGGGGGGGGATCAAAATTAACTCGATCTTTAAAGCCAAATACTTCCTTCAAAAATATGGAACAGAATTCGGAAGGGAAGATGGGTATCAAGAATGCACAGAAGTGGAGGAAGAAGAAGAATCTGAACCCCAAGGAACCTCAGCAAGAGATACTGGTACAATACTCAAAACTGGGGGGGAAATAACAGAAAGAAACTTCCTAAAATCATGACCGCAAAAATATATACAAGAAAACAAAGAAGAAAGGAACAAGAAAAGGAACTACTGACAGAGCCTCAAAATGAATAGGAAAAAAATAAGATTAATTTCAGTAAATGTTAATGGCCTAAATGCACCGCAGAAAAGATGAAGAATTTTTCATCAACTTAGAAAATTAAATGTTGATATTACATGTCTCCAAGAGACACATATAAAAGCAACAGACCAAAAATACCTCCAAACAAAAAACTTGGGCAAAAGTTTTATTGCAGCAGATAAAAAGAAAAAGAAAAGAGGAGTAGTAAAACTACATTAAAGAACATCTCCAACCAGAATTAATGTATGCAGCAGAGGACGGACGAATTAATATAGTTCAAATACAAAGACAATCAAAAAAGACGCTAATAACAAATATATACGCACCAAACAAACATCAGGAGAAATTTTACCAAAAATTAAGAGAACTGATCACGAGTTTGGAATATGATGAACTTTGTGTAATTGGAGACTTCAACGCAGTTTTTGCTAAAACCTCAGATAGGAAACCGAACAAAAATAAAAAGAAACCCAACCAAGAATTACCTCTAACATTTTATAAATTAATGGACGAAAATAAAATGATAGACACCTGGAAAGTGAAAAATCCAAATAAGCTATGGGTCAGCTAGCTGCCATGCTTTCTTTGTTTTCTTTTGTCCCTGACTTTTGCGCAGCTGCACATGCTTGCTTTGCTTCGCTACCGTGGGTAGCATAAGGGAGGCGCTCTTTCCCCCATGCGAACTGGTTCAGCCAGACAGCGCTATCATTATAACCTTGAAGGGAAGGGAGGGCTTGAATTCCACTATGGGTGTGGATATTTCTGCTCTCAAGGGATTGGGGTGAGTCTCCCATTCATGATGTAATATCCCACCAGGAGAATTCCTGTGCACGCGCTTGGATTTCATTTGCTTAGCTAGATGCAGCATCAGAGTATATGTATGGAGCCCCTTGCACTAATCGTTATTCCTGACAAGGTACCTGTACCACTTGGCAACAGACCAGTATTCCAATAAAACATAGCCTTTTCAGGAGAGTATGTTTGGACCTGCTTGCTGTTGCCCCTGACACTAGGTTACACATTTTACTCCTTAAGACATAAATCTTGGTCTAGAATTGACATGGTTTGGATTTCTGCCACAATGACTAATGACATAATAGGGGTAGAAATACTCCCAGCAACCTGTTGAGAGCATGAATCTATTCTGTACTGTCTTCACTCATAATTAAATAACATGCCTTCTGGAACCAGCCATCTGTAGGAGATATCATTTTCTCTTAATAACTTCGCTAATGTTGTGTAGCTTTGCCATTTTTCTCTGATTCTCCACGGCACTTCTTTCAAAAAAATTATTTCTACATCTTGCATTGTCATTTTAGTTGAATTAGCTTCTTTAAGTATTTTGTTGTCTCATATTTCTTCGAGTAAATTTCATAAAGACTACTCTTGGTATTTTATTTCTTCTAGAATATGAACTATTTTTCCTATGGACTTGGTCTAATTCCTTTTCGATTTCTTCACAGGTACCTATCTTTAGCTATTCAGAAATATTTTTTACCATCTTGTCTTTTAAGTTTTTTTCAATGTTTTCTGGTACATTTTGACATCTAATGATTAGAGAGGCTTTTTCCATCTCTAGCCCCCTCTAGCTTCTTCAATTCCATCAGTTCTTATCCTCGTCTCTTGTACTTCCTGCTCTATTTCTTGCATTCTTTCTTCCATGTCCGTATTAGCTGTTGCTAGTTTTAAAATTTCTTGTTTGTTTTCATTTATCTGTTTTTTAATCTCATCTGTTTCTACCTTTAGTTGTTGTGCTAAATATTGCATCTGGCTATGTATTGGTTCTATCTCTTGTTTAATCAGTGGAGGTAGTGTCACTTCCGCAAATGTTTTCATTTCTGCTGCTATACATTCTTGTATCAGCGTTTTTAGGTCTTTTGTATTCATTTGTGTTATATTCATTGTATTAGTTTTTAAGTGACTCTGAATATTCGTCTGCCCTGGCGATTTTATCAATAGTTTCCTTACTCCGTCTGAGCCACTATTTCCTGTCGCCATTCGATTATTCTAATAATACTTGTATTATTATGAATGTGTTATTTTTATAGTTTAGTAGATCACTCTTCTATCTGGTATTTTTAATTCTTTCTTGACTTTATTGGGTCTCCTTTCTATATAATTATTGTATTGTGGTTATTTAATTACCCTTCACTGGCTTATTCTTCTATTTATTTCTAGTTTGTAATCGCTGTTTTTATCTCTCTCCTATTGCTGTTCTTTTTCATTGGTATTTACTTCTTCCTACTTTTCCAACTTATCTCTTAAATATTTCTTTCTTTCCTTATATTTGTCTAGCTTCCTTTTCTTGTCAATAACTCTTCCTTCTGTTCGTTCTAATGGTCCCGGTTGTTCTCTAGCCTCTTCTATATCTCTTAGCTCTAATCAACTCCTTTCTATAGCTTTTGGCAGTCCTCGGCTCCGTTTAGCACTACTTGGCTCAACTCTGCTTTCTCCAATGTCCTCTGTCTCAACCTTGTCCTCTCCAGATGACTCCCTCCACAGCTCTCGGCACTCCTCGGCTCCTCTTCACTCCGTTCGTTTCATCTTGCTTCCTCCCATCGTCTCTCAGCTCGTCCTTGTCCTCTTGGGCTCTCTCGGGTCTCCTCTGCTCCACTCTGCTCCACTCGGCCATGCCCCGACTCAACGCTCCTTTCTGATCTTGGCTTGATCCTCCTAGTCGCTGCCGCTCCCATACTCGCCTCCACTATGTCCCGGTTCAGCCGCTCGACCGAATATTAACTATGTAACATCAAAACACAGGTATTAGTGTTATTTTAATGTTATATTTGCAGCGGTCTTCTCTTTTATTCCTGCTCTTTTTCGCTGTCTCCTATTCCCTATTTATAGATTTTAATGGCTGCCTTAAAGCACCGCACCTCAATTTTTTTCCTTAGTCATTAGAGCAGTCACCCTGTTCTTTCTCATTTGTAACCTTTTTCCCCTTCAGAATAATTTTAAAAGTACTTAGTTTCGATTCTTGTTTCCTCTAATTAAGCTTTCTCTCACTGTTGACTCTAATGGTTCCTGCT
>NW_015164330.1:44882-46139 GCF_001447785.1 Gekko japonicus | reverse complement strand
ATTTCGGGCATCCTCAACAGTCTTTGCTTCAAAGCAGCTCCAAATTACCAGACAAAATTGCCTGTCCTGTCTGGTTTTTAGAGTAAGTTTCTTGCTAGGGTTTTTCCTCCGAAAAACCCCTCTTGGGGCATTGGAACGCCCTTAAAGAGCAAAGTAGCTCGCATCTACTCTCGTCGTCCTCTGGAATCAGCGCATGTCCTGAGATTTCAAAACATTCCAAAGCAGAAAGGAGAGAACCTGAAAGAGATTTTAAGTGAAGAGCTTGCTCCCATGGTAGGCTTAACAGTAGAAGTGATACAAAGCGATATGGATATGGTATATTGTACTTATCCAAAATTTATTTTTTTAAAAAAAAGCTACCTGGGGAAGTATACACAAAATTCTCAAAAAGGTCAATGAGAGACTTAATTTTGAAGGCCACAAATGGAACTGTCTTGAAAATCAAAGGAGAACAAACCAAAGTTTTAAAAGACTTTCCATTTGAGATCAGGAAAAGAAGGAGACAATACAGAGACTTAATAAACACTGTTTTTGCAAAATCATACCACACCATACAGATGGATATTACTGGAAGTCCTTATCTTCAACTACAATGACTCTGTTTATAAAGCAAAAATCTTCAACTACAAGATTGACTCTGTTTCTAAAGCGAAAATATTCCTGAAGCAACAACAGAAAGCAAGTGACGGATCTGAGAAAGCGGAGGACAACAAAGACGCAGAAGAAGAAGAAGATAAAAAGGGGGGAAGTTGTGACAATGCTGCGAACAGCTCGGCAGAACCCTCTGACCAGGAAGCAGAATTAGGGGCTACTGCTCCTAAACCTTTAAAAGTTAGACTGGACTTTGATAAGAAGCGCAGAGGAAAGAAATAATCAAAATAGAGGAACTTTGAAAGTCTGAAGTTTATTATAAATTAGTTATCTTAAAGCTAAGAAACACACACTTTAGCCAAGCAAGATTGTGTTTTCTCACTTTATACTTTTACAGTATTAACTCTCATCTATATATCTAATTCCCAACTTGCCCCTGGAGTGCGGATCGCTAAATCAGCGCTCCGGGGGCAGCTGGGGGGCTGGGGGAGGTTTGTGCACTCTTGGGGCAGTCCCCAGGGGTGCACAAAAATGTAAAAACTAAAAAAAAATATCGGGGGGATGTTTAAATCCCCCCGAAAATGAAAGAGCGCTCCGTGCGCCTGCGCATAGAAGGCTCTGTAGCCGACCTTGCCGCCGCCACCTTGGAGCCGGGCAGGCGGGCGG
>NW_015164330.1:0-44383 GCF_001447785.1 Gekko japonicus | reverse complement strand
TAGTGGGAAGGGGTGGGTAGACCTGGCCTCTGGAGGGGGGGCACTCCAGGGCAGGGGGGTAATCGAGCCAGGGGGTGGACGGGGGTGGAGGAGATGGGAGAACCGGCGGGATAGGGGGGGAACTTACCTCCTCCTGCTGCTTCCTCCTCTTCCTCATAGTTGTGGAGTTCCCCCTGTCTCGCGAGTATCGCGGGTCCCCCCCTTGTGTATTACTATTTGAGTAATAGGGAATTATCGATGATCATGAATTTATGTATTAATGATCCTTGCTATTTGTAGTTTTAGTTTGTTCCCTTCCCTTGACCCTGTAGGTTTGTAGAATAGAAAAAGCAATAAAAATGTTAAGAAAAGAAAAGAAATTAGCTTGGTGGGTGACTAGAGCACCTTCCAATCAAGAAGCAAGCAATTCCATTTAAAACTGTTCACATACATTACAGAGCCAGCTGCCCAAAGCAAAGGGACAACTTTGTCTGCACTGGTGCAGGGTTGGTGCATCTTTTAAATGATCAAAGAAAGATTAGCCTCATCAACTTTCATGAAGGTACCTTCAAATTGAAAAGAATAGCTGCAGTCAGTTTACCATCATGTAAAACCAGCTAGATAAATATAGATGGATACTTTAAACCATGAATAATGTGGGAAAGGAGCAGCTTTAAGTTTGCAATCCACTGCATGCTTGCTTAGGAGTTGAAGTTGACTCACACATGAATTGTTTGCTCCCAGCTCTGATGCTATTGGGAAGCATGGTGTGTATGTGTGGTTGTTGTTGTTTCCCCCCCCCCTTGCTGCCCCACAGCATTGTGGGGCTTCTGTGTCTTCTGGGGTTTCACCAGATTTCTTGTTATCTTTCCCAAACTTGCTTTGCTGCCATGTTTTGGGAAAGACAACAGCAAAGCTGGAATGACATTTATGTGGACAGGAAAACCTGGATCTTCCCAATCTTCCCTTGGTACAATGCTCTTGTGATGTAAGGTAAAGGTAAAGGTTCCCTTGCTCGAAAGCCAGTCGAATCTGACTCTAGGGTTGCGGTGCTCATCTCCATTTCCAAGCCGAAGAGCCAGCACTCTTCCTTGGTCATGTGGCCGGCATGACTAAACGCCAAGGTGCACAGAATGCTGTTACCTTTCCACTGAAGCGGTACCTATTTATCTACTTGCAATTTCTTGTTTTCGAACTGCTAGGTTGGCAGGAGGTGGAACCAGAGATGGGAGCTCACTCTATCATGCGGCACTCAGGTCTTGAACTGCTGAACTACTGACCTTCCAGCCTGCAGTTCAGTGCCTTAACCACTTGAGCCACCGCAGCTCCGCTCTTGTGATGTACTGTGCTTTAAAAGCTCAGAAGTGCTGTATAAACATGTGATGGACTGTGAAGCATTAATGTCTCACAGAGCCAGAGAACGTTTGACAGGCTGCTCAAATGGATTTCATTGGATAGCATCAGTTGAGAAGAAAGAGTTGGAAGCTGACTGCCAAATAGAACTCAGTTTAAGAAAGACCGAGGACTGGGAGGATTGCTAAAGACACCCATTTGGGCCAGACAAAGAGATAGATCTCCTAGTTTAGAGAAGTAATTCCCTGCCCAGTTGAAAAGGGAGATAGCTCTAAAGAGTAGAGTGAACCCTGGTTTGTTTAGAGAAGAATTTTTGGGTACTTGGTAGTGTATTCCTCCCTTCTGAAACTTGAAGAGTCAGTTAAACTCAAGAACTTATACTGGAGTGTCTAGCAGACACTGAAAATAAAGCCTCTCATCTCAAAGATTCTGTGAAAAGCTTAAGGCTGATTTTGCACAAGGAGCTGCACCGCTGTCATGCCTCCCTTTGCCCCATTTCCATTGGTCAATTTCCCACTCAAAGCTGCGTGGCTGCATTTTGACCTGCGGCTTCGCCCGATTTTCCCCGTGGCTTTTGTGATCCTCAAAAAACAGGATCACAAAACCGCAGGGAAAATCAGGCGAAGCTGTGGGTCAAAATGCGGCCACGTGGCTTTGAGTGGGAAATTGACCAATGGAAACGGGGCAAAGGGAGGTGCGACGGTGGCGCAGCTCCTTGTGCGAAATGAGTCTAAAACTCTTACTTGCTTGAAATGTATTATCTGGAGTTTGTGAAAATACTGAGTTACCTCAGAGTTATTATTTATTCACTTCAGACATTTTACCCGTGATTTCACCTGACCTCTCTGTGTTGAATAAAATGTATTGGTTATTTTTGAACTTTCAAAAGCTATTTTCAGCAGTATAAGTTAAGGAAGTGATTTTCTCTTCCCTCACGTCCCTGGGCTGAGCCAGCATCAAAATATAATAATGTAACAGGGTAGGACAGCCATACACCTTCAGATAAAAGAAAACAGATAAAGGTGCTGCTCAGTCAAAAATGGAAAGAAGAAAGAAACGGAGGGAAAATCCTGCATGTGAGGGAGGGAAGAGGGCAAGATCAGCTAGTTCTCTTTATTGGTCTCCTGCAGAAATCATCTACCCACATACACAAATCAGAGGGTTTTAAGGTTTTGTAGTGGAAATTGACATAGTGTTATAGCATTATTTATTTAGTTATTATATTAGGCTTTTATACTACCCTCCTCACATGGGCTCAGTGCAGTGTACAACAAATTCCTATAAAAATCATTAAAAAATGAAAGGTGAGAATTCAAAGAATGTGATATGAAATATAAATTGCCCTCTTTATTTAGAAAAACAAAAAGCAGGAGGAACGGCCACAGAGGCGAACTGGGGCAGGGGAAATGAAGTGAAATCTGCTGTGTGGAAGCCCCATTGCTGCTGTGTCAGAAGATGAAAAAACAATAGGGAAACCACACAAGCCTGACCCTGTAAGGAAAACATCTTAGACGGTATTACTTCCGATAAACCTGCTTAGCATCTAGCTACAAGTTTCCCTTCTCAGTGTAATTCATATTTTATAATAACAAAAAAATATTTTACAATAATACAGAAAATAAAGCCCCGGGTGTCATGAGGCTCAGGTATGATTGTTAATCATGCAGAGAGAATAAGTCTCTTAATTGAAAAACTTCATTTCTTTCAAAGAAGCCTGAGAAACCTAAAGGATCGATAGTCTGAAAATAACCTTGAAAATTGTAGCGCTAACTGGTTATTCTACCCACTCTAAAGCTATTAGGCTGAGAGACAAGTGGCAAAAACCTTAACCAGTTTTCAGGAGACTTACAACCTGGGAGGGACAGGACTCCCAGCTTCCTTCCCAAGCTCTGAGGCACTGCCTCTGTGTCTCCCACTGCCAGCGCCTGATCCCCATGGGTACAGTTTACTGCCTTGTGCACCCCTGGAGGAATGTCCAAGTGACAACCTCCTACCTTCCCCCTGGTGCTCCTTTTAAACTAGTGTGTCCAAGATGGTGGAGGTCTGTGTGGTACAGAGAACCACTTCCAGTCTTAAAACTTATAAAGTATTTATTTAAAAAAATGTTTACAAGCATCCTTTTAGCACAGCACCAGATTTGAGCAAGGAATGGTAAAAATGCAATCCTCTGTCTCTCACACTATACATGCCCTATCAGACGTTAAAATAGGACAGGCTCCTTTTACTTAGGATGTTACTGATCCCTATAGAGTCTCCAGTGCCTTGAAGCTTTCTCCTGCTGTTTGGCCAGCACATGGTCAACAATGACTGCCTTCCCTGCATGTCCTCAGCACCCAAGGAAAAGAGATCCCCTTCCTCTTGCATGGAGATTTTATCATCTCTGGTACTCCAGCCCCTTGAAGGAAACCTTTCCCGTAGTCTCTGAAAAGTTCCTTCCTCAAGCTTCTCTAGAATTTGACACCCCCAACTCTCTGTTCCCTGCCTAAAAGGGGGAGGGAGAAGAAAGCATGACCCCACCCCACTAGATCCATTAGCATATGTATACAAGTAAGCTGGAAAGCCATTGCACCTACTCCCCCACTCGCCTGTTCCCAGCCGGGGGGGGGGGCTGTTAAAATGTGCTCCTTGTCAGCCTCCCAGGAGAAAATGCATTTCTTCACATAAGTCCACTGATTTCAATAGGCTTAGGTTAGAGTAACTCTTCATAGGATTGCACTGTTTCTATGAAAAGGATGGGGCTGTTAGTTTCAGTCCTATATCACCTACTGGGAAGTAATCCCTACTGTTTTCAGTAGGATTTATTTCTGAGTGAACATGCATAGGCATGGGCCATGTGTTTAAAACCAGGAACCCCAAAGGGCTATTCAGCACACTCAAGCTCACATCCTCTAGTTCTATAGAGTAATCATATTTCCTGCACAACACCCATACACACACACATCAAGAACCAGTGACAACAGGCATCTGATTCTGAGGGTGTGACTGTTTGGTGTGTCCCCTCCAAACAGTCATTTGGACAGTATTATTTGTTTAGAATATTGTGTCATATTAAGGTTTTATTGCTTTCAAATGAAAACAAAATGCCCACTTGTAACCTTTTCTCTTGCAACCAATGAGGAGGAAATATTAGGGGATTACACCCTACATTCCAGGCATATTCGCTGCCATATTACAGGCACATACAGGAAACTGTCCCAATTTTATAGGTAACTGAAATTCTGGCTTACAGACCAGGTATAGGGAGGCATGGATTAGTTTGGGATTTTTTCTTCCTTTCCTTGGCTCCCCAAGCAGTGGACAGTTGGTATCTATTTTAAAATGAAACTGGAATGTGTAGATGAAGGGAGCTAGCTCTGCCTCCTTCCCATGCTTTACTTAGGTGCTTAAAGCGCTTTTGTCCTGGTCAAGCTGATTCTGCTGGATAGGCTTTTTCTGTTAGAGTACAATCATACAACTGAGGAAAAAGGATAGCCGTGACCTTTGAACCATCATTTCATGGCACCTAAATAAATATGGGAGCATACCTAAATGAGATCTGTGCTTAATTAAGTACTTCGCATGACTGAAAAACAATGGGATAAGGAAGTTCAGTCAACAATACAGAGTTGCCTCAGAAGGATGTACCTGGCAGAAATTCAGGAAGTAACAGAGAAGAATGGGGACTTTGATATCCGAAGGTACAGAACAGATTTAGAAAGCAACTTGTCAGGGAAGCCATTGTTCAGAGCAAGTTATATTTCAGAGAAGCAGCAGCAATCTGATTACCTGAAAGCGATATGTCTGAAAGAAAATGTATTTAAAATGTTCCATCGCTGGTATCGGACACCCGATAGATTGGCCCATATTTATCCCTCTCTTTCTAATGTTTGTAGGAAGTGCAAATCCAACGTGGGCTCGTTCAACCACGTCTGGTGGACATGCACCCAAATTAAAAAATATTGGAAGGAAATTCACATAATAATATCACAAATAACCCAGCTAAAAATCCATTTAGACCCACAAATTTTTCTACTTAGTATTTTACCCGATAATCTGCAAAGACATGAAAAATACTTGCTGTTACACCTACTAACAGCGGCAAGAATCTCTCTGGCAAAATACTGGAAGAAAGAAGAGCTCCCTTCCAAACAAGACTTTATTGCTAAAATCATAGACTTGGTGGAGTTAGATAACTTAACTATGAAACTACACGGAAGAAATGACAATGTATTTTCAAATACTTGGTCAAAATTATATATCTGGCTTGATAAAAATACTTAAGTTTTGTATAGATAATTTGTTTAGATAATTTGATAACAGGCAAATCTTTTGATTAGAACATATGTATTGAAGGAGAAGGATCCTTTTAACGGTTGTTGGTGGTGCGTGTTAAATAAATAATAAAAATGCATATAAAAAAAAGAATTTTAGTTTAGCAAAGAAACATGAAAGAACAAAGAAAGAACTGCTACTACCACCCCAGAAAAATGGCTTCATCATCAAGGACAGACCAATGTTAATAGCAAGTATGCATTATCTCTCCTTATATATAATTGTCACTTGGGGTGGCAAGACTCGATGTGTGGCAAAATCAGTTCACTCCTTGCTGTGTCACTCACCCCGAGTCCATATCTACTGCCTGCCTGCTTCCCTCAGTCCTGCCCACACAGCCTCCGGCCACATTCTTCCCCTCACTCTCCAGGGAGCCGTCCAATGGCATGGACGCTCCAGTGGTTGCTCCTGCGGGGAGGCAGGGGGATGGCCTTGCCTTGCCACAGCCTGCTTGCTCCCTCCAGCCCCAGCCCGCGCCGCCCTGGCCGATGCCACCAACGTCACCCTTTCCCTTGCCAGTCTCCGTAGGCTGCCTACTCACCCCTCCCTCCACCACGCTCGCCGCCTCCATTCGCCCTGGCCATGACAGCGGCACCAGGAGGAGGAATCTGAAGTGAAGGAATGAGGGGAGGGGCAACAGGCAGGAGGGAGGGAGGCGCCTGGTGGCCAGCGGCAGCATCGTGGCCACCCCAGAAACAAAACACACTGGAGAAACAAAACACGCTGGCCGGAAATGCGGAAGACGGGATGGGCAGGTGGCGCTGACAGGAGGGGAGAAGGTCGGGGGCCTGGGGGGAGACAGTGGAGGGGAGAGCATCACCTCCCTGAGGGGAGACGGTGGACAGAAAAGGGATGGGGCTGACGGGCGGACCACCACGAAGGCAGGCTGCAAGCCCCTGGATGCACCAGCGTCTCCCATGGATGCACCAGCGTCTCCCCTGCAGTCTCCACGAAGCTGTCGGGCACCATGGACACTCTGGCGGCTGCTCCCACAGGGAGGCAGGAGGATGGTCCCACCTGGCCTCGCCGTGGCCTGGTCACTCCTGGTCCAAGCCGCACTGGCCTGTGCCACTGACACGCCTTCTCGCTCGCAGCAGCCTCCCTCTGCGGCTTGCTCGCCTCTCCCTCCGCCACGCTCGCCACCTCCACTCTGCCCAGCCATGACACCAGCAGCATGAGGGCAGCTCTGAGGTGAAGGCCCACGGGGAGAGACAGCGGGCAGCCAGGAGGGAGGGAGGCGGCCAGTGCCGTGGTCACCCCAGACACAGCACACTCCAGCCGGGGATGCGAACGATAGCATGAGGCTGCAGGAATGGGCAGGTGCTGCTGACAGCAGGGGAAAGGGTCGGGGCCTGGGGGAGACAGTGGAGGGGAGACCATCAGATCCCTGAGCGGACAAAGTTCAGGATAAACCGTCACAGGCCTTGGGCGGACCGCGAGCCGCTCGACTCCACAGGGGACGGAAACACTGCCAGCCCGACTCATCACACCTTGGCAACAGGCTCTCGGAATGGAGCAGAAAGGGGGAGGCTCAGTCTGCTTGGAGACAGCCTGCCCATGGAACTGCTGCCGGCCCGGCCCCTCACCCTGCCGCTCATGGTGTCTGGGGAGCAGGAAGAAAGCGGCAGGCTGGGGAGAGGAAAGGCCCCACGTCTAGCTACAGCTCGTTGTCTCGCTTCCACAATGGGCTTTGTTCCTAGTTTCTTATAATACCCAATGAGTTGGATCCAGACTAAAATAACGATCTAGTGATCCCTCTTTCCTGCTCAGACCTCTCCACCTGTTACTCCTAGTCCTCTGAATGCCCTAGGAACAGCATTTGATGATGATCAGAGGGCTGCAGTGGGAGAGGGAAGGCAGGAAAGTTCCATTCTGCTGATGGAAAATTCAGTTTGGGTCCAACCCAATAAATCATAGCATTTTATGTCATGCTACATTAACTTTATTCTGCATGAAAAACTGTAGACAACTGTTAATGCCTTATTTGATAAATAGCTGCCAGTAAAAGTCATAACTGGATGCTTCCTCTTTTTCTTTAGAAATCTCTTCTCCACAGGCTGATTTTCCTGGCTAAGGTCTCCCCACACCTGGCAGATAAAAGAGACTTAGCTGGTAAGGGGCAAAAGTCATACTTCTGGCTTCATCAAGAGGAACCTTTCTAGAGACAGAAGGTCAAACTAATTAAAGCCTACTGGGCATACAATGTACCATATGGCTGACCATGCTGGTGACTGGTACACATGTAGATGTAGGTCTCCCAACAATTAACCATGTTGTTGAACTCACCACCACATGATGAAGTGATGGGCACTAGTTCAGAGGGCATAAAAATATTGTATTAACTCAGGGAAAGTAAATCTTTCAGTAGCTATTTGCCATGATGACTAGGAGCCAAACGAAAAGGTGTCTCAAAGTTCTTCCTGGAGATGCACTGCAATTTTGTAGAGTTCCCACTGGGGAACTGCTTTTAACAGCACCACAGAGGCACAGTTCTGTTTGGAACCACCACAACAGGGTGGGGGAGGCTTCTGCCTGTCCCCTGTGCCAATTTTCCAAACTCAAATGGTGCTGTGAGGGCATTATTTGTCCCTCCTCCCCTGAGCCACAGTGGCCCCAGCCAGAATGAGGCCCCTGTAGCACTGTCACTTGACAAAATGGTGATGTGTCCCCAGGAATGCTGTCTTGTCTAGTTTGGCCCGTAATAGAACCACCACTTTCACTCTGTGAATAACAGTGCTGGGAGGGGCAACATCAGAGGAAGGCCTTGGCCTCCATGGCCAGCTTGCAGGTCTCTGATACATCTGTTTGGCCATCCACTGGGCTGGATCAATAAGAAGGGCATAGTTTTGCCAAGTCCCCCTGGGGGGCAGGGAAACCCCCGCCCGAGAGGCTCGTTACCCGCTGCTGGCGGATCAGGCCCCGGGGGGAACCCCACCCCCAAAGCACGCGATGTGGCCAGCGTCAGCACGTCACCCGGAAGTGACGCAGTCGCGTCGGGCACGTTGGGGGCGGGGCCGTGGTCATCCGAGAGAAAACTCTATGGTTTTCCCTCGGATGATTGTGGCCCCGCCCCTGGCGTGCCTGACGTGGTTGCGTCACTTCTGAGTGACGTGGTTGCGCGCACTCCCAGACCGGCGCTGGACTCCCCTGGGATACAGAGGGTAAGGACTTGGCAACCGTAGAAGGGCAGCTCTTGTGTTCTTAAGTTAGTGGTCATTTTCCTAGAAAATATGGGGAGGGAAAAGCCTTAAGAACAAAACATTATACTCTCTGCTGTGCTGTTGCTCTTATTGCTTTGCCTCCAATCTGGCCTGCAGTAATAAGCTGGTTTTTATTTCTGCTCCACCATAGGTAGGAGGGCAAAGGAGCTAGTGATGATGTAGTGGCAAGGAGCCTGCCCCTTCCTATCACCCTACTGAGTAAAGTTCCTTCTTCCATCTTAAGTGACTCCTCCACCAAAGGAAGAATCACAAGTTAGAGGGATGTGCCTTAGGCTGGAGCTGGGCTTCAGCTTTGCTCAATGAAGTGGTAGGATAAGAGTAGGATCCATCCCAGTGTGCCCAGCCTGTACCCACAGTATGGTGGTTGGTGTGTTCTACCCAGATAAATTTATGCCTGCCTCATTTCTCCTCAGAACACTGGGAACAGCTGTTTGTGAGTCTACAACACTACTACTATCAGGATGAGGGGGTCACAGGCCTGCTGCTGATCTATCCTGCATACATTGTCCACATTTTGGAGGTGAGCTGTCTGAGGATGGTAAACAATACAAGACTCATGCAATTTGAAAGATCTCTTGGGAGGGTGCTGAAGTTGATGAGTGATTCTGAAGTTTACTATCCCCATGGTGAAATACCAGCCCTTCATGTTGAGTTTGCTTTCACTCTGCCACTACCCACAAAAGACAAGGTGTATCAGCTAGTTCCCAAACTCAACAATATTAACCGAAGAACAACAGCCTTCTTCCCTCCTACTTCATCTCTCTGACAGGATCATCTCAGGTGCCAACTCTTGAAATAAACATGTGGGCAAGGCCTATGGATAGACCCCAGGCTTGGGGATACAAGGGGGGTACAGCCTAGACATTTATAGTCAAATTTTGTGATGGAGTCCAGAACAAAAACTGGAGGGGACTTGAAAATATGACCGAGGAGAAAAATGTCCTTTCCCTCTTGCTTTTCAGGTAACTGGTCCAAAAACTGGAGGGAAAACCCCCAATCCAAACCCTTGGTCAGCCTATATTTTTCTTATCAGTTGGTGACTCTACTCACTTGGCAGTTGTAAGACCTGTTTCTCAAATCCTTGATCCGATTCCACCCTTCTAGTCTATCAATGTTTTGAAAGCTTCCTGAGCTTAATCTCTTACTCCCAAGACAAAACCCTCATCCCAATGGCCTTAACTACAGTTTTCTTCCCGACATTCAGGCACGGCTGAAAGGGCCATGACAATTGTTCTTGAGGTGAACTGGGGGTGGGAGTAATATTTCTTGGCTTAAATGTAAAATAATCATTTGACTTGGAAGCACAGAAGCTTTACGCACTATTCCCTGTTCTCCATGTTTTCTGGTTAAGGGGAAAATGCTTTTCAAACGAATTACAAAGATGATCTGACTCCAACGGTAACAATAGAAATAAATTTTACTTACAAAAATAGAAGCACATCTTCCATGTCATCTTTATATAGGTACAGTTAACTTACTGTGAACAGGTTAGTTTCAAAAAGGTTAATTTCTACAGCTCTAAGTCCATGTAAGAGATAGAAGAAGAGAGGGCCTATCCTCTGGTATATATAATTCTATTTTGATCATGGACTCCCCTGAACATTCCAACACGCTCCAAAATCAGTTCGGTCTCTGATCTGTCATTCGGAGGGTCTCCATATCCACTGGCTGTTTTGCCTGAGTCCTGCCTCCAACATTCTAAACAGTTTGCTGTTCCTCTCCCCCCCCCCACAGCCAATCAGAACACAGAGGTCATTTGCATATGTGGCCTGATTTGCCTTTGCCTCGGAACACAGAGGTCGTTTGCATATGCGGCCTCACTGGCTTTTCCCTCTAACATTCTAAACAGTTTGCTGTTGATATTCTGAGGTAAAATAAATTTTCCCTTAGTGTCTGTTTGGAGAAACCATGGTTGCAAATCTCCAGGTGAGGGCTGAAGATCACTCAGTTCTGGAGAAAATGGTCCTTATATCCTGCTGAGATGGCCTCTGTATGACAGCCAATGTGACGTAGCAGTCAGGGCTTGAGCTATTAAAACTGATGTCCAGATGACCAATATCAGTTCTCCTGGAGACAATGGCTGCTTTGGGCAGTGGATTCTATGGCATTATACCCTACTGAGGTCCCTCCCAACCCCAAATCCTGCCCTCCCCAGGCTCTACCCCTCAAATCTACAGGTATTTCCCAACCCAGAGTTGGCAACCGTGTAATCAGCTATGGAACTACTTTCCAGACCCTTGGAACCCAGAAAACATGGCACAGGAGAAGGTGCTTTCCGACCTTAGCTGCCACTGCATAACACCCCCCTCCCCCTCAAAAATTAAGGCAGAGGTGGAGAGAACCATACCTGTTACCATGAGGCTGTCCTCCCATTCTACCCACTTGGGGCAGCAAAATGACTTGAGATAGCCCTGCCTTATAGCTAAGCAGAAGGAAAGAAACATGGCTTGCCTCCCTCCATTTTCCGCTTCCCTTTTCTGCCCCACCAGCCACAGTGACACTCATCTGGAGCTTCCTTCTAGATCTCGTTGTATTTCTTCCCACAACGGGCATTATTCCTAGTATAAGATAAAACAGAAACAAGCAACTGCCAAATAGGCTCAACATCTAACCAGCGAGAGGGTGGGGCCAAGTGCCAAGTGTACCTGAGTGAGAGAATTCTATTAAACCTTTCCCTCCCAGATCCCCTTGCATTCAGAGTTACAATACCCAACAATATTGGGAGGCCATACCAGCAGCAAAGCAAGACCGTAAGTCCTCAGCCAGCCAGTTATCTTAGGAAATTACAAGCAGGGCCAGTTCGTCCATAGAGGTGAGGTTAGGCAACTGCCTTAGGGCGCCACCTCCAGGGGGCACCACTGGGCCTGTCGATATGGTCGCACACCGGCCCTGCTCTCTGGCTGACTCTCCCAGTGGCTCTGTCTGACCGTCCGCCCTCCCCCTCGAGTGTACGCCGCGATGGGAAGGAGAAAAAGAGCCCAGTGGCCACGAGGCGCCCAGCAGCTGCTGCCTCCGCCCCCAAAGAAACTCCGCCAAGGTCCTGGAGGGGCGGGAAGGCAAGGGCAGGATTTTGGGGCTGCCCAACAACACCTACAGCACAATGGAGGCGGGGCGCCACCTGATGCCTTTGTCACCCGCCCCCTGCTGCCGCGCTGAGGCATTTGACACAACGCCGTTGGCGCTCGTCCTCTACCCCCTCCCCTCCGCAGCCCGGACTCTGGCAGGTGGCTGGCTTGCCAATCTCACGGTGCCTGGCTCCCACCCACACCGCAGCCCTCCCTTGCCCTCCCTGCCACTTCCCCCTGGCACACTGAGCTGGCCAATTGGCCCCTCCATCGCTGCTGCAGCAGCAGCCCTCCTTCCCATGCCCTCCCACTGTCCGACCTCTCCCCTCTCCCTCGTACACCCTTTCACATTTCCGCCATCTAGTGATGATGAATGACCCCCCCTCCCCTCTGGCAGCCCCCATCCATGATGCCATCTCCACCTCCGCACCCCCATGAAGACAAAGAACAGGCTGTCTTCCATGTGTCTCTGTGTGGTAGGTATCTGCCTCTTCTATCTTTCTCTAGATCCCTCCCTCCAGCCCCCAAGTGACCCCCCCCATCTTCACTTGTAGAAAACTTCAGAAGGTGGGCTCTATAACATTATACCCCATTGAAGCCCTTTCCCTCCTCAGGCATTACACAAATCTCCAGGTATTTCCCAACCTGGAGTTGGCAACCCTAGTGAATGTTCCCCTAGGGATACAGCCCATTCTACTCCCTCCGAATTCTACTAGGTCATTTGGATTAGGCGAGGCAATTGGCTGTCTTTTGTGTTTTTCATTCTTCCTAAAATACGTTTTTGTTTGAAAATGGGGGGGGTTCCCACGGGGGGGGGGTGCCAGAAGGTAGCCTCGCCTAGTGTGCAAAAAAACCCTGGCACTGGCCCTGATTACAAGCCCCACCTTCCTCTGAAGCATGGCTAGTCTCACTTCCAGAGAAAACTGCCTTTTGGGCACTAGGTGCCAATTAAAATGATGATTTATTACAAGGGGGGAAAGTATCAAGTGCAGACTATGCTAAATGCATTAAATCCAAGTGGGAAAGTGAATGTGTGAATCTACATAGGTGGTGCTAGCAACGCTTTACTCTGCCTCTCTACTAACTAAGATCCTTTTCACATGCAGACTGTATCCCAATTGGTAAATGCTTCTGCCCTGTTTTTGAAGCAGGGTCTTCGTGCAGACCCACCCTGGGAATTGCTCATGCACAGGCCTGCCGATGGAGAGAAATTTCATCTTCATTCTTCTGTACAGTCCCACATTGGGACTGCACTTGCACAGGCCAACCACTGGAGAATTCTTTCCAAGCTTTTACTTTTCTCTTTGTCTAAAGCTGAGGAGCTCCTTCCCAGAGCTGGAGGTGCATTTTCCCACCAAAACAGTCATGTGTTCCTGGGAGGGGCCCCCTCCCTCAGTTTCCTGCCTTAGAGCGAAGACATCTTTCCAGCTTCTCTTCGTTTCCTCAGCTTTATCATGAGGCAGAAAGCATTATTCAAAGAGTGTTCCCGGTGTGGAACCAAGCTGACCTGCTCTGACAAGTATTCTTTATGCCTCCTTTGCCTTGGCAAAGGTTGCAACACAGTAAGCTGCGAGTTCTGTCTCCAGTTTATGCCTAAGGCTAGGGCAGCGGGTCTAAAGGTTACCCTTTGGGGGAAGTTCTTTCATGTCCTGAGGGCTTGGCTACAAAGTCTTCTACTTTGGTGGAGTGACAGCATGCCTTCGATAGTAAGTCTTCTGCTTTGATTGTCCTTCTCATCCGCCCTCGGTCATATCAATCTCATCTGGTCTCACCAGTCCCTACTAGGCACCACTTGGCATCGCCCAGATGGTCTTGCTCTGCTTCCGAGCCACCTCCTAAGAAGGTTAAGGTGAAGCCAAAGCATAAAGAGAGGCACTATGATAAATGCCACCCAGAACCTTGTCTCTCTCCAGCTCGGGCCTCTCCACTGGCTCTGACAGATCTGATGTCATTGGTTCCAGCACCAGTTCCAACACTGATCACATTATTTGTTCTGGATATTCCACCTTCAAGAACCCCATCATTGCACTTGCATTCCCTGGCCCTATTGTGTTTGGAGGACAAGATAGAGCCTAATTCCAAGTTGATTCCACAGACCCAAGTAGACCTGGTTCCGGTATTACAGCCCACTCAGCCGGTTCCGTTAACCACCACGGCCCTCCTCAACCCTGGCAGCAGTATCTTTTTTATTTCCATTCCCCCTTTCTGAGTGAATGAGGTGATTGGCCTGCACCTGTTGGAACCACACAGTCCACCCAGGAGTGTTGCTCTTATCCACCCACTTCCACCTGGGCAATCGCCCCATTACCTGTTGAGAAGGGACTTCCTACGTTTTCTGAATCCGATGAAGAGATTGCTGTCTTTCTGTCAGAACAGAGCTCTGGTCCGCTCTCCAATCTCCAACCCAATGACACAGTGGGGAGTATGGGTCTGATCTTACCTAATGAGGACTTATGACTTATATGCAGAACAGATTATCAGGATGGCTAAGACACTGGAAATTCAAGTAATCTCACTGGTTCCTAGATCAAAGGACAAAATATTGGTGAGGCTCTACTATGATTCTCCAGGAGGAATCACCTTCCCCATGTTAGAGGGGATCTTGGACATTTCCAACACCATGTGGAAAAAACCATCCACTGTCACTGCTAACTCAAAAATAATTGGGGAAAAACACAGGAAGGTTGTCCCTACCTTTTCATGCACCCAGTGCCATCATCCCTTGTTGCAGAGGAAATGCGGGCTTGCCATTGAACAAATCATTAAACAGTCACACATGCCCTCCCTCCTGCCCCACTGCATGCTCTGGCTCTGGCAGTGCTAGAGGTACTGAGGGTGGAGGGGTGCTGCAGCACAGGAGCATGTGGTCCCTGGGTGAGAACAAGCTTCTAGCCCACTGGATAGATGTAAAGATCTATCCAATGGCAGGCCTGCACGTGCACAGTCCTCATGTGTGCCTGCACAGAAGATATTTGATAACAATAGTTACAGGTAAGTGCAACGTTGTTTTTCATGTGTCTGTTCACCCAGATCATTGCAGGTTCCTATGTTTTAAGTGTATGGGGGAGGTATACCCAATACACTGTACTCCCTTTTGGACTTGTCACAGCTCCAGTTGCATTTACAAAGTGTATGGCCATGGTAGTGGTACATCTCAGATCCCTAGTTGTTGTTATTTACCCCTAACTTGATGATTGGCTAATTATTGCCCTTACTGAGAATTGCCTCTTGAAGAACATCTCTTTGATACTTGAGACCTTGAGAAATTTGGGCTTGATAGTCAATATGGAAAATCCAGACTAATGCCTGCTTGACAGGTGTTCTTCATTTGCTCCCTCCTAAACTCTTCAGTAGGGAGAGTTTATTTACCTTGGGATTGGGCAGCCCACATAAGGGCCATGATAGCATGCATATCCAAGAACTGTTACCAATTGGCTCTCTGTTTTCAGAAACTAAGAGGCCTTATAGCCTCCATGGTGGCGACTATCCCTTACGCACACCTCAAAATGAGACCCCTTCAGTTTTGGTTTGTTAGGAGGTTTAATCCCACCAGACACTTTCAGAGACAGAAGTTTTCCTTACCACGTTGCATGGTGTGACCGTTACAATGGTGGCTATATGAGGGCAATCTGTCCACAGGGATCACCTTTGATCAGCAGCAGCCTCAAGTGATTAAAGGAATGGGGTGAGCATTGGGCCCCCTGTTTGGCACAGAGTAGGTGGCTCCCCTCTGAGATAGCAATATACATTAACCTGTTAGAGGTGCGTGCTATATGATATGCCCTTAACTCCTATTTAGCTTTTGTCAGGCAGAGAATGGTCCAGGTCCAAATGGACAACACTATGGCTCTGGCTTATATCAATTGCCTAGAGGGCACGGTTTCCCTCTCACTTTACCCTCTCACTGCACCCTGGGGGCATCATTACAGGCACATTGCAGGGTCCAAGAACACCAGGGCTAATGCCCTGAATAAGCAGTTCAGACCACAAATGGTCCCTTGCCTCAGACCATTGTTTAACAATCTTTGCCCAGTGGGGAACACCACAGGTGACCTGTTTGCCACAAGAAGCAATGCCAAGGCCAAGAGTTTTTGCTCCAGAACAGGATGCAACCCTTGGTCATTGGGGGATGTGTTCCAGATCAGGTGGCAGGACTATTCTACACCTTCCCTCCATTCCCTTTGATTTCCAGGGTACTGGCCAGATTTTAGCAGAGAAAACATGGTACATATTAGTGACCCACTTCTGGCCAAGACAGACATGGTACCAAACACTACAGTTGCCCTCCCAGGAGAGGTTCATGCACTTCGAGGCAACCCTGGACCTGTTACATTGCAGCCCCACTCTCCACTACAAGGTGCAACATTTGCACCTGATGGTGTGGCTACTGAACCTTCCGTTTTGGACCAGGTTGCAGAAGTCCTCCTTAATGCTAGAAAATCTTCTATGAGATCTTCTTATGCTAGCAAATGGAAGCATGTCTCCATTTGGGCAGTATCTAAAGGTGTATCAACTGACTCAGACCCTCTACCTCTAGTTGTTGATTACCTGTGGTCCCTTAAAGCATCTGATCTTTTCATTTTCTCTGTTAAATTCCATTTGGCAGCCATATCAGCCTTGCATGTGTTAGTGGAGGGCAAAACCTTGCTTTCCCACACATCTTCCCATTTATTTGTCAAGCATCAAGCTAATATGTTCCCACCCTCACCACCAATGCTCTCTCTAAGCTGTGGAGCAAAAATTCTACTTTGTGAGCTACTGGCATTAAAGTTGTGAGTGAGCGATTTGGCTACTGCATAAATTAGTTTGCTCTGGAGCCACCGTTCCTGAGCTAAGACAAAAATGTGTGAGCTGGAGGCTAATAAACTGTGAGCTAGCTCACACTAACTCAGCTTAGAGGGAACACTGCTTACCACCCATAATTCCTCAAAGGTCGTTGTCCTTAGTCCTACTCCATCTGTTCTCAGATCCATTTGAGCCTACAGATACTTCCTCCTTGGAGGCATTATCAGTTCAGGTTCTTTTTTCTGGCTGCCATTACATCGGCCAGGAGATTGGGGGAGTTGGCAGCCCTTAAGGCAGACCCCCCCATTTATAAAGTTCCACTCTGAAAAGGTGGCACTAAGGCCAAGTTTGAGTTTTTTTAACCAAAGGTTTTGTCCTACCTATCACAGGATATTGTTTTGCCTGTCTTCGTCCCTTCCCCCACCTCAGAGTCAGAAAAGGCACTGCACAAGTTAGATGTCCAAAGGGCTTTATTATATTGCTGGCAGTAAGGCCTGTTGTGGGAAAAAATACAATGAGCTCTAGAAAGAGGCTCCAGATGAGTGTCCCAGCTGTGGCTGGTGGGGTGGTCGGGAAGGGGAAAATAGAGGGAGGTAAGCCATGTTTATTTCCTTCTGCTTAGCTATATGGCAGGGCTGTCTCAAGTCATTTTGCTGCCCCAAGGTGGTGGTATGGGAGAAGAGCTGCATGCCATGTTTTCTGGGTTTCAAGGGTCTGGAAAGTGGTTCGGTAGCCAACTCTGGATTGGGAAATACTGTAGATTTGAGTGGTAGAGCCTGGGGGAGGGCTTTCCCACAGCAGTTGTGTGAACCTCATTCCTTGGACCCAACTTCCTCACAGAAACAAGCTTTGACTTCTTTTCTGGTTCCATACTTACATTCTGGAGCCCCATCAGTGACCCAGGAGCAATTTTCTGACTCTGAGCAAGAGGAAGGTTCCCATTCCAACCCCCGCTCAGAGCTAGCCACTGACCCTTCTCCCAATGAGGCAGTTGGGGACACTGACACAGTGTCCCCAACTGAAGACCTACACCTGTTTTCGGAGCAGATGCTCAGAATGGTGAAATCCTTGGAGCATGAGGTTATGTCCACTAATCCAAAACCCAAACACAAGATTCTGTCAGACCTGTATACAGATGCATCTGCCCTCTGCTGCCCTTCCTGTTCTGGAAGACTTCTTGGACTTGGCTCAGAATTTGTGGGAGAACCCGTCCACTATCCCCTCCACATCCAGAAGGATGGAGAACCTTTATAAAGTGCGGCAGACAGATTGTGGCTTTCTGCTTATCCACCCAGCGCCTTCCTCATTAGTGACAGAGGAGGTGAAAGCAAAACACCATCACAATTCTCACTCTGCTACAGTAGACAAGCAGGGTCACAGGACTGATGTTCTTGGATGAAAGGTCTACTCAGCTGGTGCCCTAAATTTTAGGATCGCAAACTATCACACAATAATGGCTGCATACTAGCTTTTCTTGTGGGACTGTTTGGCCTCTCATGTCAATTCATTACCAGATGAGCATTGTTCAGTGGCCAAACACTTGCATGTTGATGCAATATGGCTCTCTAAAGAACAGATTAATGTGGGGGAATATGCAGTGGACTGTTCAGCGTGTTCTATGGCATCTGATGTGGCATTCTGTCATTTTGCATGGCTATGCTCCACTGCCCTACTTCCAGATACCCAGGCTCAAATAGAAGACTTACCATTTGAGAGAGACCAGTTGTTTTTGGTTAAGATGAATGAGACCTTGGAGCAGATAAAAAAACAACAAGCAGACAGTAAGGTTGTTAGGTGTTACTGCTGCACCATTGCAATCTGCCAGGCAATATTTTCTACTGAGAGAACACCTCCATCAACAGCCTAGGTACCATAAGGATGCCCCATCTGCTTCCCCTTATTTTGGGTTTAGCTGCCATTACTCCACCCAATTCCAGGGCAATGGCATCCTTCCAGAACCGGGCCAAAGCCTTCTCAGTTGCATTCTCCCAAGAATCAGGGACAGATGGTGCTATTCTGACTATATGACATCATACCACCCTCCACTCACTTCTTCTAGGACAGACTGGCACCTTTTCTGGTGCATGGCAAAATATCACCACTGCTGCTTGGGTTTTGGCTATTGTTAAAGGGGTTTACATGTTCACACAGAATCCCCTTTTGGGCTCCCCTCCTCCTTGCATAGACTAATAGTGACAGTTTAAGTGACACTGTCAAAGAACTTTTTCAAAAGGGTCCTGTTCAGCCAGTCCCTAGTTCTGCTGTTTCTAATCTCTTTTATTCCCATTACTTCTCTGTTCCTAAGAAAGATAGTGGCCTCTCCCCCATTTTTTTCTCCCCTATTCTTGATCTGTGTAACAAACACATTTTTATCTGTTAGAAAGTTTTGAATGATTTCCCTTTCTCATTTTTTGTTTTCACTGTTTTTTGAAACCAGAGTCATAGCAAACCCTCATCCCACAATAAACCTCATTGCACAGGAAAACATGGAATAATTTAAAAGTTGCTACTGCAAAAGTTGTCATGTGATTTGACAGCAGCTGCTAGAAATTTCCCCACACACATAGTTTGTTTGTCTTCATCTCTATGTAACCAGGATAATTTTGCTTCTGGAGAGAAGAAGTCCGGATGAAATTTCTCAAGTGTTGCAGTTGTTAAAATTAAAGTTGGTGGTTTGTAGTTTTGGATTTAAAAGACACATATTTCCATATCTCAATCCACCCTGACTACAGAAAGTACCTTTGTTTCCAGTGTGGGGGCTTCTACTATCAGTATATGGCCCTCCCTTTGAGTCTAGATATTGCAGCCTGTGTTTTCACAAAGTGCATGGCGGCGGTCATGGCTTTTCTGAGATTGAAGGTTTGCACTGTCTTCCCTATCTGGATGGCTGGTTACTAAATGCACCCTCTGAGGACTTACTGCAACACCACCTGTCACTTACCCTTGCCATGGTGGCTGAACTTGAGCTTGCAGTCAATTGGGGAAAAACTAAACTGACCCCTTGTTGTTCGATTCATAGACTCCTCTATAGAATGGGCTTACCCACCACCCAGCTGTCTCAGTGCTATTAAAGCCTTGATTTCCTGTTTTCAGTCAAATCAGTTCCAATCTATGTTTCAGGTGCAGCGGCTTTTGAACTTTATGGTCTCTCAACAACTGCAGTAGTTCCCCTGGCTGGATTACATTTACGTCCCCTGCAGATCTGGTTCTTGCAGAATTTCAACTTATCTTCCCAAGCCCAGTCCCCCTGTCTATCTGTTCCCAGAGCTATCATTAAATCTCTGTCATGGTGGACTTTAGATGTCAACTTATTAGTGGGAGTACCCTTTGGGATACACCTTCCTACCCAAACAGTCAGTACAGATGCCTCACTGTTGGGTTGGGGAGCACATTGTGGGGATGTCACACTGCAAGGCATTTGGTCTGAACTTGAGTCTACCATGAACAAACATTTTCTCAAACTAAGGGTGACCCATTATGCTCTTGCTTCTTTTGCAGACTTGCTCAGCAGCAAAAATGTACAGGTGCAGACAGACAACACCATAGCCATGTTTTATCTCAACAAGTAGGGGCGGTGCAGGGTTATTATCTCTGCGGAGAAGCTGCAAAAATCTGGAAATGGGCAAGTCAGAACAATGTCTTCCTTCATGTGATCCGTATTGCTGGGGCCCACAATTCCATGTATTGAGCAGATTCACCTTCCTTCTCCATAAGTGGTTCCTTTCAAGGAAGTATATCCTTCCCATTTTCCAGAAACGGGGGTTCCCGTCAGTAGATCATTTTGCCCCCTTGCAGAATGCCAACGCAACACTTTTCTGTTCATGGGTGGGGCATGACAGAGAGTTGCTGGGGAATGCATTCCAGATCCCTTGGACAAGGGGCCTATTCTATACTTTCCCCTGATCAGGAAGGTTCTAGGTGTCAGGGTTCGATAGATCACACCACACAGCGCTTCATAAGAAGAAATCTGTTTATTGGCAGTTCATAACGATGACACGTGAACTTCTTTTGTCAGGAATGGCCCAAAGCAGCAGGGCACCCTGAATTATACTAGTTTCACAAAAAAAAACAACCACCCACAAGCAAAAGCCAATAAGCACTGTGCGTGTGCGCGGGGAAAAGAGAGCGGGCAAAGTAGAAGTTGTTTGTTCCCAGCAAGTCAGGGTCAGCTGGAACATCCAAGGTCAGAAAAGCAAAAGCAGATAAAATCCAGACAGTAGACTTAGTTAATGTACCAGGCAGCGGCGAGGAGGATTCCCCCTCACACATTCCAGAGAATGGCAGTGTTAACTGACATCAGGTGGGACTCAAGCCCAGGGCACCCATTGTATTCTGATCACCCCATTCTGGCTCTGGTAGGTCTGGTTTCAGGTATTTGCTGCTCCTATCCAAGGGATATTACATTCCTCTGGAACTTGCACTGGATCTCCTCCTCCATGGCTCCCTCAGACATCAAGATGTAGCCAAACTTTGTTTGATAGCATGGCTCCTGAACCCTCCAGGTTAGCTTTTTCTTCAGGGGTGCTGAAGGTACTCCTCCGCTTCAGAAAGCTCTTGGTCCTGCAATTCCTATGATCACAACTGGGATCATTTTTCTGAATGGGGAAAGAAGAGAGGTTGGACTCTCTCGTCTTGCCCTTGAGAGCCTTGTTCTGGAGTATGTTCTGTCCCTCTACTCTTGCTCAAAGTGTTGTTGTTTTTTTGTCATCAACCCCTCTGCTAGGAGGGCAGGGGAGCTAGCTGCTCTTAGGGATTACCCACCATTTGTTGAATTTTTCCCTAATAAGGTTGTTCTCCATCTTAGTTTTGAGTTTCTACCCAAAGTGGTCTCCACATTTCATGTGACCCAATCTGTCTCATTGCCTGTATTTTTTCTTAATCCTTCATCCCCAGTGGAAAAAGCACTGCATGGGTTAGATGTAAAAAGAGCTGTTTTATATTACCTGCACCACACAAAACCATTTTGGAACTGTCATTCTTTGTCTGTTTGCTGCCCCTCGAGTGGGATGTGCTGCATCTTCACAGACTATATCCAGGTGGATAGTTCAGGCTGTTAGATGAATGTTACAAACATGCTGGTGTTGTTTGCCCTCTTTCTCTTTGAGGGCATTCCACTAGGGCATAAGGCTCTTCTACAGCATTTCACAGAGATGTCGCATTGGCAAGAAGTCTGTAAGGCCGCTACTTGGTCATCAGCGGACACCTTCAGCCGACACTACACTGTTGACATGGACTTCCATAGAGATGCTGCTGTTGGGAAAGTGGTCCTACACTCTCTGTTTGACCAGAGCTCTACACCCACCTTCATGTGAGTAGCTTGGTACTCTCCCCAATGTGGGGCTGCACAGAAGAGCGAAGACGAAAACAGGGTTGCACTTACCTGTAACTGCTGTTTGTCGTCTTCTGTGCAGGCACACATTCCCTTCCTCCTGCCCCACTGTGAGCTCTCTCTGTGGCTTGTGTTTTGTGCCTCAGCAGTGTGGGAAGGACTGAAGGAAAATGGCACCCCCTCCCTTGGCACAGTTTCAGCAGGAAATACTCTGGGCATACGCCAAGGGGGAGGGGTGCCCTCTCTACTACTAAGAAGCTACAAATTTCTCTCCTTCAGCAGTCCTGTTTGTGCACAGTCCCCAATGTGTGCCTGCACAGAACACAACTCGATGAACAACATTTACAGGTAAGTTATTTATGGGTTTTTTGGATACCAGTGGATTCCATTAGCTGAACACTTTAAGTATTTCAGGTTCCTTGTTCAGCTTTTGCCCCATTTTTCAGATTCAGAGTTCTATGGCTCCCCATGGGTAAGACAGTCTCTTCTCCACTATTTGCAGCTTGCACATCATCACACACCCTTGGCTATTGTAAAGTCAGCCTCTTTTTCCCCTGTAACCATGGTAATAAAAGGCCCTGGAGCTCTGTGCTATAGTGAGCATTTCATTCCAATTGTAGTTCAACCAGTCTAAAATGAAATGGGCATGAAAGCGTCCTCTTTGTTCACTGACAAATCTGAGAATCCTATTTCCACATTCTGATTAGGGTTGCCAACTTTTAACCTGGTCTCTCTAATATGCGTTTCATCTGCAGCAAATACTGGATGATGTTACTTATCCCCCTGCTATGAAGAGCTTCAGCTACCCATTTCCACACAAGTCTCTGTTAGAGGGACAGGGCATTTTCCTCCAGGCTAGTTGGCACTGACCTAGGGTTAATAGTTACAAGAATGGGCACAGTAATGAGACAAATGAAAAATGGAAAAGAACTGTGACAATTTAGCGCTTAATAATATATTCATAAATCATAATATACAATAACAGAAATGTAAATAGAAATAGTGAATGTAGTAGACGGTCTTCGGAATGATGTACCGTTTCGAAGATGATCTTCTTCTGAACAAGGAGGTGTACATAAACTGTCCTTCAACAATTCATATATCTTGGTGACGTATTGACAATATACTGTAGATTCACTTCATCATAAAGCTATGCTTACAGCTATGTTCTTCAATGGGCTATGTTCTTCAATGGGCCCTAGAGTCCACCTTCCAAAGCACCATTTTCCGGGTGAACTGATCTCCGTTGCCTGGAGATCAGTGGTAATCCCAGGAGATCACCTGGAGGTTGGCAGTCCTACTGACAATCTCATTCCAGTACGTCCACCCCCAACTGAAAAGCCTGCACTCCAGATACATGGGGAGGGGGCTTCTGAGACAACACATCTCTGTGTGGCTCTTTCCTGACTCTCCCCCATTACAGGTTGCAGAGTGATTTGTGTTGAATGAAGAAGAAGAGATTGGATTTATACCCCGCCCTTCACTACCCAAAGGTGTCTCAGAGCGGCTTACAAACTCCTTTCCCTCCCCCTCCCCACAACAGACACCCTGTGAGGTAGGTGGGGCTGAGAAAACTCTTGACAGAAACTGCTCTTTTTCAAGGACAGCTGTGCCAGAGTTGTGGCTTGCCCAAGATCATCCAGCCAGGTGCAAGTGGAGGAGTGGGGAATCAAACCCAGTTCTCCCAGATTAGAGTCTGCGCACTTAACCACTACACCAAACTGAAGATGAAGGCCACACAGTCCGTTGACAAAAGCTGCTTGAGGTGAACTTCTATCCAGTGAGAAACTAACAGTCCCCTGAGACATTCCTCTGCTTTTGTTTCACTGATGCGCAGTCATTTGGGAAGCTAGAGAGCAGCAGGAAATCACCATGTCTGGGCCTCCACACAGTACCACTTGCTCCCCCACCAGGCCCATGATGTATTTGTGTAGCCCACCCAGCACAATATCTAAATCCATGGCTAAGGTCCAAATACTTCAACTGTTGAGCTCTCCTGTTTTATTACCTCTGAAATTGCGAGTTTGTTTTTCAGCTGGATTTGTTGACTTTCTTTCAGTCATCCACTGACATGCTTTACTCTGTCCTGAGGGATCTAAGAGACATCGAGCAGCAGCAGAGGTGAGTAGGCACTGGAATTGTGTGTCCACCCCCTCTCCCCCGAGCATTGTGGCAAGGCAGCATTTTCAGTTCTTGTAAATCACTTATATTCTGGCAAGAGATGGGATTGTTTGTTAGAATTGCCATGGCTTATCAGCACCCTTTAGGATTAGAACTGAAACCTAAAACAGTAACTGACACCTTGCCTCACCCCAGCCAGTGCAGAGTGGAGCTGTTCTATCTATAATTGTTTTACATATCCAGCAATGTTTTAATAACCTCTTTATCCTCTGGGTTTCTGAAGCTGTCCTGTACATCCACAACCATGTGAAGAAAACAGTTGCCTCAACAGTTTCAGAGCCGCTACAGTTAACTCTGAAAATCTGACTTGCTTTTCAGCTGGATTGATGTCCATTAGCCACAAGATCACGTGGACTCTCTTGCGAGTCATCACTGGCAGTTATACTTGTTTCTGACTTCAATTTCTTTTCGTCCATTTTGCTGAGATGTGTTTCCTTCCATTTTCCACAGACTTCCAGGCAGATGAGAAACTGCCAGTCAGCCATGGAAACAGGAGGCAGGCAGCCACGTATTCCCATTGCTTGTCGACACTTCTCAGTTTGTACAGGAAGCGTAGGTGGCTGTAGTCAATGGATGAATTCTATTTAAATAACAAATATTTAAAAGGGAACCTATAAAGCAGAAGAGAGTTGTTACATATCCAGCAATGTTTTAATAACCTCTTTGTCCTCTGGGCTTCTGAAGCTGTCCTGTACATCCACAACCATGTGAAGAAAACAGTTGCCTCAACAGTTTCAGAGCCGCTACAGTTAACTCTGAAAATCTGACTTGCTTTTCAGCTGGATTGATGTCCATTAGCCACAAGATCACTTGGACTCTCTTGCGAGTCATCACTGGCAGTTATACTTGTTTCTGACTTCAATTTCTTTTTGTCCATTTTGCTGAGATGTGTTTCCTTCCATTTTCCACAGACTTCCAGGCAGATGAGAAACTGCCAGTCAGCCATGGAAATAGGAGGCAGGCAGCCACGTATTCCCACTGCTTGTCAACACTTCTCAGTTTGTACAGGAAGTGTAGGTGGCTGTAGTCAACGGATGAATTCTATTTAAATTAACACCCGTGATAGGTTTATTTACATTGATAACTCTAGGATCCTAGTCCCCAGATTGGAAGGGGAACTAGGATCTGACCGTCTATTGTTCTGGTGGAGTGAAGCTCAGACTCTTCTCATGACCACGTGCGGACCGGCTGCAGGGAAGGCAAAGCTTTAATCCCCTGTCCCAGATGCTAAATGAAAAGAGTGGAT
This sequence comes from Gekko japonicus, assembly GCF_001447785.1. Taxonomy (NCBI): domain Eukaryota; kingdom Metazoa; phylum Chordata; class Lepidosauria; order Squamata; family Gekkonidae; genus Gekko; species Gekko japonicus. The sequence continues at coordinate 18,913 of NW_015164330.1, read as the reverse complement.
TCTCTTTGCTTCTGCCAGTGTTGCAAGCACCCTAAGAGAGTCAAGGGATGGGCGTCTGAAGGGCAGTTTACACAACTGAGCTTGCTATTCAATGTCAGCAGCACTGAGTCTCTTGGTGAGACATGTGTGAATGAACTATCACAGGGTTATTCATGGCAACACTTCTCAATACTTCTCAACCTGTGAGCATGGCCTGATGAGAACCATCAAGTAATAAGTAACTGAGCAGTGAGAGATCATGTGATAAATATATGCTTGTATGAACTTCTCTCCTTAGAGAGGTTCTCTCTGAGGACATTGCTACCCTTGACTGAGCAATTTAGCTGAACGTCCATGTTTTCATATTGTGCTGAAAAGTACTGGGTCCGATGCATGAAGTAGTGAATCAGCTCATATATTTATTTATAGCTCAGGAACAAGACACAGAAGCTGACTCACAGGCCAGCTTATATCCTGAAGCAAAACCACACCCAAACACACCCCAACACCCGTGATAGATCTATTTACATTGATAGAGTTAACTCTAGGATCCTAGTCCCCTGATTGGAAGGGGAACTAGCATCCGACCATCTATTGTTTTGGTAGAGCAAAGCTCAGGCTCTTCACATGACCACGTGTGGACCGGCTGAAACCAGATCGCGCACATGGTCGGGTCGGTACACAACACCCCTCCCCCCATAGTCCAGAGCACACCAACACACATAATCTTGGAGGTAGCTCAGAGGTCTCCTTACACGGGAGTAGTGGTGTAGCTCCGGGGTGGTCAGAGCCATTGGCTGTTCGTGTGGCGGAGCAGCTGGAGGAGGCTGAGGCTGTGAGGCTGCTTCTGTGCTTTCCTCCACGGTTTCCGGGCTGGCGGATATGCGGTCTTCCACTCTGGTTCCCGGTGCCTCAGGGAGCAGAGCCAGTGGTGCAGATTCGTCTGCGGCCAGTGGGGAACCATACTTGCTGTCGCCCCCCTCCGGATCCATTGGTAGTACTCGGCGGCGTAGTTGGTCGATGTGCTGCCGCCAGAGTTGCCCATCTTCACACGAGACCTCTTAAGATAGGGGGCTTGTGACTCGGACAACCCTAGCCAAAACCCATGGGGGCCCCCAAGGATAATTCTGGGCATAGACCGGGTCCTCTGGGAAGAATCCCCGGGGCACTTTCTGATCCTCGGGGACCGCATCATGGTCTGGGGCTCTGTCCAGATGGAGCCAGTCCATTTGGGTGGTCAGCTGCTGGCCAAGCAAGAGTTCTGCTGGGCTGCACCTGGTCGTCGTGTGTGGGGTGGTTCGCTGCCCAAACAGGAAGGCCAGTAGTTTAAAATCCCAATCTCCAGACTTCATGCAGCACAACACATCTTTAGTTGTCCGGACCATCCGCTCGGCTTGGCCATTGGTGGCTGGATGAAAGGGTGCCGAGCGGATGTGTTTGATCCCGTGGTAGGTTGTGAACTGCTGGAACTTGGCCAAGGTGAAGGCCACGCCATTGTCCATAACCAGAGAGTTGGGGAGGCCCTGGGCACTAAAGATCCGCCACATGGCCCGGATGGCCGCCTGGGAGGAGATGGAAGACACAGGGACCACCTTGAGCCATTTGCTATAGGAGTCCACCAATATAAAAAACAACTGTCCTTGAAAGGGCCAAGCAAAGTCAAGATGGAGCCGGGCCCACGGCTTGTGGGATGGTGGGTGCCCACGCGCGGACCGGTGCTTGGGGGGGGGGGGCTTGTCACCTGGCATGGTTGGCAACTTTTTACCGTGTTCTCAATGTCCTTGTCGATCCCCGGGCACCAGACGTAACTCCTAGCCAGGGCCTTCATCTGAATGACCCCGGAATGAGTTTTGTGTAACACTGCAAGAACGCGGTTCTGTAATAGTGTGGGAATCACAACCCAACCATCCCACAGTATACACCCTTTGATTTATTTTTAAATGCTTACTATATAATTTCGAGTCAATTGGCAACACACTAATTGGCCTATGATTTTGATTTATTGATTTTTATCCCGCGCATTCCGGCCAAGGCTGGCTCAGGGTGGCTCGCTGCCCGGCTCGTTCTGATCACCCTTGTAAATTGGGATGATGATACTCATGGTCCATCCCTTTGGAAGTCTACCCGTTCTGTCAATTATGGTGAAAAGTTTCACTAACATTGGTAGCCACCAGTCAATATTTGTTTTAAAACACTCTGCCGGAATCAGATCTTCACCCAGAGATTTACTGCTGGGCAAAGATTCAAGTAACAACCTCACTTCCGACTCCTTGACTGCAGGCCAAGGAGTTGTGATGGCTGTAGGGAGGTTAACCTGACTATTCCTACCCTCACCACCAAAAGCCTTTGAAAAATGCCCAAACCATGTCTCAGCCTGAATTGGGGGTGGGAACAACTAGGCAGGCTGAGGTTGTGGGCTATGAAGGAGCTGAAGTACAACAGGGACCTAACACCACCACATCTGGGTCAGCTAATGTATGTACACAGCTGTCATCCTCCTGTAATTTGAAAGAGTCATTAGGGGGGTTGCAGAGTCAGTCTAGCCCATCTATTGGTAATGGATGTGTATTTGTAGACACAGTAGGGGAACTGGATCAGATTAGTACTGATCCATGACGTTTAAGGCTCCTTTCATGGAATATGGGGGTGGGGGTGGAATAAACAATGGGATCCAGACTTTAAAAGGTTTTTGGGGCACTCTGAGATTATAGTGCTTCAGGAGACCTGGGCCCAGGCCCCAACCACCCCTAGCCTGGAAGGCTCTAGAGTGTATAATGCCTTTGCCACCAGGTTCCATAATAAAGGGAGGGGCTGTGGGGGGCTTGTAACAGCAATTAAGAGAACCCTACAGATGGAGGTGGAGCTTATTCCTCATGATTGTGAGAATTTTGTGCTGGCTCTTTTGGTCAGAGGTCCCCCGTGGGGAAGCCTTTTATGTCTAAATGTCTACCTGCCCCCTAATGGTTTAAGTGGGATTACTAATGAGATGTGTTGGGGAAAACTACTTGAATTATTAGAAAGATTAGCGACCCGACACCCAAATGCCCAGCTTATTTTGGGAGGTGGTTTTAATGCCAGGATAGGGTCTTTGGCCAGTGAATTTGTGGATGGTGGGGGCCCAATGAGAACCTCCTTGGTGGTGGATGTATCCTCCAGGATCCATTTATTAACAGAGCTGGTAGAAGATTCGTGGAGCTTCTCTCAAAGCTAAATCTGTGTGTATTGAATGGTACTGGATGGGATATTTCAAAGGGGACTTATACATATATTTCAGATGTGTTATTTATTTATTTAATTACATTTATACCCCGCCCTCCCCACGAAGGGGCTCAGGGCGTTTTCCATATGCATGGAGCTTCTTTAAAATCCCTTTTACTGAATGTTTGAAATGTTAGGCCAATATTCTGCTGTTGTGCAGGGCAGCCTTGGTTTCCTATCTCTCCTTACCTACCATAGGATAGTCCCTGCTCTCCCTACAACTATTGTAGAAGGTGTGGCTCCTGAGCTACGATTTCTTGACCTGTTTCAGAGAGCTGGTCCTGGATGCCAAGATCCTTGTGATGTCCCATAATCTCCCCTCCCGACTTTTCCAGCAGTGGAATTACAAAGTACTGAATATGCCAGAGAGACACCTGAGCTATGATGCAGTCCGTGAAGAGCCAGTGGAGGCTATTATCCATGAGTGCCTTGCAACACTCATGAAATGTGGCAAGCACCTTCTGAAGTACCCCAAGGTATGGGGTATCACCAGTGTGGGTTTGGCTTGTCATTACCCTGTCACCTTTACTTTAATTTTACCACGTGTCCATACTTATAAGAGGCTGTGCATGACCATTTTCTCCAAAAGTGCCTTATTGAGCCAGATGTTTTCATGCAGAGTTTTACTGATACCATCCCTATACCTTGTGGCAATTAAAGGGTGGCCCCAGTCTGAGGTGAGGCAAAGAGAAGAGGTGTGGGTCATGTATAATTAAAGTACAGAATGAATCCATGGAAACTCCTCCCTCCAGTAGCCTCTGGTTGCCAGAATGTGATGGGGAAGCTGAGGAACTTAGAAGAGTGGGAAGTAATGGCTGAAGCAACTCAAGTGATGAGATGGTCTCCTTGTGCTTCCTGCTATGTATGTCAGCTGTAAGAGGAGACTCCATCCACTCCTAGACTTGTCAAGCAGTGACTGGCTCTGCCCCTGAGGAACGACAGTTGTGAGAACTATGGACTGTATCGTATAACTCTCACTTGCTAACAGCAGAGCTTTCCTTTGGTGGATGAGGCTCATTTCTGGCAGAAACCTCCCTACACTGGTAGAAAGCTCTGCCATCAGAAGAGTAGAATGGTTAGATACAAGTTCTTGCCAGGCCTTGCTTTGAGGAGGAGAGAAGGGAAAGGTGAATCAACAGCAAAGGGTTGCTGTATGTTTCATGCTTATGTTTTGTCCCTGTCCTCATCTTGCAAAGTCTCTAATGTCTGGTTTTTGGTGTGGGTGCAGATGTTACAGGACAGTTGGACACATTCCACTGGAAACTTACTGTGACTGAGAGGGATACGCTGGTGTTTTAATACCTTATTTTAAACATTTAATTGTTGGGGAAGGCAGGAATGGCTCATTTGAGGTGGGAGGGACTTCTATATTGTAGGGATCTCTGAAAAGTAATGTGCCCAGACACATTGTGCCCCCCCCCCAATGCCTGCCAATGCAACCCAAGTTATTGATTGCTAGGGAGGTGGCAGGCTTTGCTTCCACTTCAATAGAGGCTCCCAATGCAGTGTTTTAGTCTACCGATAGGCATAAATGGCAATCTTGAGATTCTCAAGGAAAGTCTGACCAGGCATTTGCCCAGGGATGTCAGTGAGAATTTACCAAATCTTTGTTTCTCAGATTCTCTAAGGTAGGGTTGTTAACTTTTAACTTTGAAAAGCTCTCACGCCCAGATCAGGGTGCCCAGTATCTAAAAAAAATTCACCAAAATTGGATGGGAATCAAACATGTTACAGAAATTTCTCCCCTCGGTGGTGGTAGAAAGTGCCATCAAGTTGCAGCTGATTTATGGTGACCCTGTAGTGTTTTCAAGGTAAGAGACAGTCAGAGGTGGTTTGCCATTGCCTGCTTCAGCATAGCAACCTTGGACTTACTTAGTGCTCTCCCATTCAAATACTAACTAAGGCTGACCCTGATCAGCTTCCAAGATCTGTTGAAATTGGGCTAGCCGGGGCCATCCGGGTTGGGCCAATTTCCCCCCTTTAAATTGCTTATAAAGCTGGGGTTTGTACTTATGTGTTAAAGCTGCAATATGTCCTCATATGTGCCATGCCCTGAACAACTCTTGAACATTACACATTGGGTGCAAAAGAAAGAAGCAAATATCTTTCCCATTGACATTGTTGTAGCATTATATAGGTCCAGTGCCACTGTATTGTTAATTGATCCAGACATCAAAAACATACAAACAAAAAACCAGGCAGGCCAACAAAATAACTGTGCAGGTTATAATACTTGTTGCTCTAGGACTGTTCAGTGTTGCTGTCCCTGAGTCCTTGACTGTTTTCTGGTCTCCAGAGCCCCCAGAACCTTCCAGACACTATCCTGGCTAAGGTACCAGAGCTCATTATTCCCCAGGACGTCATCTGTCACCTGCTGGAGTTCCAGGAGTTGCTAACCCCTGCCCAATACCTGCTTTATTATGACTCCCCGATGGACACCCTTATGGACTCAGGTATGGCTGTCTTCTCTTACAGACTAATCAAGAAGTTCATAGGTGACTCAGGACCTTTAGAGACATCATAAAATAGGATTTCTACAAGCTTCAGCAGTGTTTCTGTGATTAGGTATCCCTTTAATGCAATCAGTTCTCCTACTAACGGAGTCCTTCATTATTGTGCAGAACAACTTTGGCAATCAAATGTATCTCCTGGCAATGAGGTGCTGGGCGCTGAACCAAACAGAAGAGTCATACAAACAATGTGTATAAGCTTATTCACTATTCGGGGACTGGAGTAAGTCAATTTGTAAACATGACAGGATTTGTTCAAGTGAGTGCCATTTTAGATAAGGCCCAGAATTAGATGTGTGGTTATCTCCCTAAACCAAGAAAAGATGATGCTGGGACAGTTTTGCAGCCCCTATTGTTACTTGACATAGCAGCTAGGAGAAGCAGCAAATGAGTATCTGAATATATCCAGCTTGGTCAAACTAGCAACAGGTCTCCAACATCTCATGCAAAAGGCCTTCTCAGCTCTGCTACCTGCAATCCTTTATCTGGTGATGCCAGCAAATGCATTTAGCCCCAATCACTGAGCTAAGGGGCTCCCCAAACGACCTGGCTTCTGGTGAGACAAAACACACTGTGGCCAGGCAGGCTTGGTTCCTGGCTGTACTCAAGAGACAAGTACAGACAAGTACACCCGGCCTGGCTTGACCTGCCCGAAAGGAAATAGCCTCACCCTCAACTTTGGTACACTTAGAAATTTCACTCCAGCAGCTGGGACAGAAAACAATGACCAGAGAAAAAGAGGTGAGAAGCACATCAGGGACATCCTTCTTGCTCTCCCCGTACAGTAGTAGTTTATTGCTACTGTGTGTACAGTGCATTTTACTGCAGTATGGACTGGACAGTAAGCTATAGCTGTATTGTGAGCAGCAGTAGTGTGATGGTATCTCTCTTTTATGTTGTGTGGTTAGATGTGATTTAGTTTTGAATTTCTTGTTGTTTCTTTCTCTCACTCAAAGTATCTATCGCTGCCACCAGGAATTTAATTCCAGTCTTTAATTAACCTTTCCCACAGTATTGTGCCCAAACTCTAAGGCTCCTTTGTTGGAGTACATGGTTCTGAAGATAAGACTCTGGGTTAACAATAAACAAGATAAAACTTTATTGGTAAAATAATGGTATTGGTTACAAGATGTTTTGTTAAGTTGCTCAGTAAAATCTTTCACTTTTTATTCAGGTCTCTGTCAGCTTTTCCCCACATACTCTTAAAATACTCTATTAGATTTTGCCTAATATGCCCCCTTAAGTACTTTTTTCCTCCTTTAGAATCTTAATGCCTTTCACAGCATCTCTCTTATACATAACTAGGAATAAGGCCCATTGTGGAAATAAATATAATGAGTGCTAGAAAGAGGCTCTGGGAGAGTGCCAAGGCTGTGGGCACTCAACATCAATTTGCCATGGCAACCTCAGCATGGTATAAGGACACAGAGTTCACCATTTTCTCCAGGGGAACGGATCAATGCCATCTCGAGAGCAGTTGTAATTCTGAGTTGTCTCCAGCCCCCACCTGGAGATTGGCAACAGTGGTTCCCCATGAGGCAGTGGCTGGTTTGGAGGGCAGACTGGAGAGCCAGTTTGGTGTAGTGGTTAAGTGCGCGGACTCTAATCTGGGAGAGCTGGGTTTGATTCCCCACTCCTCCACTTGTACCTGCTGATATGACCAAAATCTTTTTGGCCTTTCTGTTAACTCGGTGACCAGCAAGGTCTGACAGCCTAACGACAGTGCCTCAAGCTGCTCATCAATGCTTCCAGTGCGCACTCTCCCAGTTGCCTGGTAGAAAGCCTCCCTTTATACCCTTAAGCCTTTTCTCTTTTCAATCTGGGCCACTTTTGCAAGAGACACCCCCCTCATCCACGCTGTGGCATCACACAAAACTGCATTATGCATGCTCAGTAAAAAGCTCCACTGAAAGGGAAGAAGAGCTACACAGGAGAAGCCTGAACATCAGCAGGCACTCCAACGTGGAGGGCACATTTCTGAGCGCACAAGGGCACAATGCAGTGGTGATTTTCCATCCATTTCTTTGGGACTTGCCTTGAGATCCACACAGGGTTGTTAGCCTCCAGATGAGGCCAGGAGATCTCCCAAAATTACAACTGACCTCTAGACTACAGAGTCCAGTTCCTCTGGAAAAAATGGCGGCTTTGGAGGGCAGACTCTATGGCACTGTACCTGTCTGAGGTCCCATCGCTCCTCAAACCTCACCCTTTCCAGGCTCCATCCCTCGAATCTCCAGGAATTTTCCACCTGGAGTTGGCAACCCTATATCCTTCCCAGCCAAGCATAAACCTACCTTCATATCCCCCTCACTGATCAGCTGTCCACCACCCCTCATCTGCAGCCTCTACCTGGAGTTGGCAACCCTATCTGCAGGTGGGGGTGTATGGAAAACACCCACAACAGACACCCTGTGAGGTAGGTGGGGCCGAGAGAACTCTGACACAAACTGCTCTTTCAGGAACAGCTGTGCCAGAGCTTGTGACTGACCCAAGGTCACATCAGCAGGTGCAAGTGGAGGAGTGGGGAATCAAACCCGGTTCTCCCAGATTAGAGTCTGCACACTTAACCACTACACCAAACTGGTTGAGACACTGTACTGACTATAGGGTTTTGAATGCGGTGTCCACTACGAACGCTTACCCCCTCCCCCTGATTAAGGATCTCTTGGCTGAGGCAGCTAAGTGGAAAATCGTTTCCAAGCTTGATCTCAGGGATGTGTATTTCAGGGTGCGGATTAAGGAGGGGGATGAGTATCAGATGGCATTTAACACTCCACTGGGCCAGTTCGAATACTGGGTGATGCCTTTCAGACTGCAAGGGGCTCCCGGTGTCTTCATGAACCTTATCAATGAAGTGTTGCACAAGCACCTGTTTAAGGGGATCCTTGTTTACCTAGATAATATATTGCTGTATTCCCGACAAATCTTCCCACGTGAAGTTAGTGCTGGAAGTATAGCGCACGTTGCACAAGCACAAACTGTTCGCCAAACTCTCGAAATGCGAGTTCCATTGTACCGGGATTGATTTCTTAGGCTATCACATTTCCCCCTGGGGCCTGGAAATGGACCCTGACAAGGTTTGGGATGTATTGGGGTGGGAGCCGCCTTGCACCCGGAGGCAGCTTCAAGCATTCTTAAGATTCACCAATTTTTACAGATCTTTTCTTGCCAACTTTGCCCAGGTGAGCTTACTGCTGCCGTTTGAAGTCTGGACTGACCACAAAAACTTAGAGCTGTTGCGGACGCCCCGCAACCTTAATGTTAAGTAGTTGCGGTGGACGGATTTCTTCTCCATGTTCAACTTCACCCTCCACCATTTCCTGGGCAAAGCAAACTCTCTTGCAGATGCATTCTCCTGCCTTCCTCAGCATGACAGTCAGCATGAGGACGTGCTATGTTCACTCCCGCCCAGTTGGGGGGGGCTGTGTTGACTCACAGCCAGGAGAAGGCCTCCCCCCCTGGTGAGGGGGGTAGCTGGGATATGAAGTTCACCTCTGCCCTCTCGGACTCTGATTGAAAGAAGTTGGAAAGGGAGGTGGAGGTGGAAGAAAGGGTGAATGGCTGCTGGTACCACGGGCACAAACTATTTGTTCCATCTGCCTTGCAGGGGGATATCATGTCAGCGGTGCATGGCAGTAAACTGGCGGGGCACTTGGGCTTTGTGAAATCATTGCATTTACTGCAACGCCAGTTCTGGTGGCCGGGGATGAGGAAGGATCTCTCCATTTGTCCAGTCATGCCAGACGTGCATCATGTGTAAACCACGCCCCAGGAAGCTGCCTGGACTGTTGCGGTCCCTGCTCACTTCCGGCCGCTCGTGGGAGGTGATCTCCATGGATTTCATCACTGATTTGCCTCCCAGCCGGGGGAAAACAGTTATATGGGTGAAAGTGGATCTTTTTACCAAGTTTTCTTCTGTGATCCTAAAATGAAATTGTAGACTCACTTTTTGTTACAGGATAGGCAGGCCCAGGAAATGGTAATCTGGAAGGATTTAAAAGACAAAACAAAAACCACTACACACTTTCCCAAGCTTATTTCATGAAATGCTTTGCAGTAAGAGGAGAAATTAACAGGGCTTCTGGTAAAGATTGTTTTAGTCCACCCACTATCACCACAGTGAACAAGCCCTTAAAATACAGTTGGGTTACACAAGAAAAGAGACCAAGAAGTCAGAACTCTGTTTATATAATGTTTGCTTTTCCTGTATTTAAACAAGAGAATGAAGTACCCCTTGGCATGACACTCAATTGCTTTGTTCACACAAACTGCTACATCATGGTCATATTAACTTTAACCATATCTGCAAAGACAAGGATTTCTGCATGGAAAAGATATGGAAACACCACCCCCCCCTGTTCATAAAATGGATATGCCGTTTTTCGCTTTAGGAATTCTGGAGTAAGAGGAACAGAGTTGATTGCCTGCAAATGCTGTTTTAGAGGACTGGGTTTGCAGTCATGGGATGTGGAATTAGCCCTTTGATTTTGCAAAAGCTCTAGATTACTATCGAGCATAGAAGCCTACAACTATATGCACAAAGAACATACTCCTACCTATACTTACAGAAGCATCTGTTCACTATTGCATATATCAATGGCACTTAAATACAGGACCTTCCACCATTAGATCTGGATTTATACACCATGTACACAGGCACACAATATCCATATTTTTATATGTTTAGGCAGTATACAACACACACACAGTATATTTCTGTTACCTGAAATCTTCTGTTGAGCCACAAAACTGGGGAATGGCAGAAGACCAAGAAGTCAGAACTCTGTTTATATAATGTTTGCTTTTCCTGTATTTAAACAAGAGAATGAAGTACCCCTTGGCATGACACTCAATTGCTTTGTTCACACAAACTGCTACATCATGGTCATATTAACTTTAACCATATCTGCAAAGACAAGGATTTCTGCATGGAAAAGATATGGAAACACCACCCCCCCCTGTTCATAAAATGGATATGCCGTTTTTCGCTTTAGGAATTCTGGAGTAAGAGGAACAGAGTTGATTGCCTGCAAATGCTGTTTTAGAGGACTGAGTTTGCAGTCATGGGATGTGGAATTAGCCCTTTGATTTTGCAAAAGCTCTAGATTACTATCGAGCATAGAAGCCTACAACTATATGCACAAAGAACATACTCCTACCTATACTTACAGAAGCATCTGTTCACTATTGCATATATCAATGGCACTTAAATACAGGACCTTCCACCATTAGATCTGGATTTATACACCATGTACACAGGCACACAATATCCATATTTTTATATGTTTAGGCAGTATACAACACACACACAGTATATTTCTGTTACCTGAAATCTTCTGTTGAGCCACAAAACTGGGGAATGGCAGAAATCCAATTGAGTCCAAGAAGCTACCAGTTTGTCCAGTGCCTTAAGCACTAGCTCTGCCTTGGCATGAAAACACAGCCCTCCATAGCCTAGCAGCTCACCTAGCACAATTCTCCAGCACTTTGAAGGCCCTTCTGACAGCTCATTTCCTCTCTCTCCAAAACAGAGGTAGTGTGGCCCTTGCCAGAGAGGATAAAACCACGTTTTGCATGAGCTGCTGCATGAAAAGGTAACCTGCTTCCTATTAGATGCATTCAGGAAAATCATGTTCACAATACCTGTAACACAGTAATACTGGAAGGCCAAGACGGCATCCTTGGATTTTTAACTGAAACCTTCATGATGAAAAAACCATTTCCATGTGAACATAGAACAAGGGAAGGAAGGGGTGGTGGTGGTCTGGTTTTGTTATTGTTGTTGTGAAAATAATGAATACATAGTATTGTTTTGAGATCTTAGACCCGATAAACGTTCTTGAATCACATCCACATGACAGTTTGTAAAGAGAAATGTAGTTGCATGCAGAATTTTGGTGTCGCACACATTTTTGCAATTGAGAGTTTGCTGCAATATAATGGCTAACAAACAACCCTGCAATAATTTGCTCTCTGTGACAGTTGTTGAATTGAAAAAACAAAAGATGCTTACTCTAATTATAAACACAATTACCTGACCCAGCTGAAAGGATGCTGTCTGTATCCTATTATTGTCAGGTTCCCAGTTCAATCAGTTCTCAACGACAGCCAGTTGTAGAAAGCTAACTTTATTGAGACAGTTGATAGAGACCATCCTAGACACCTCTATTGTTTGGACTGAAGCTAAACACGCGAAGTGTACAGATATAGGGGATTCAAGTAAAAGCACTAAAGATCAAGACCCAATCACCTCCCAGTATTTTGCCTGCCGGAAGTAACCGTCAGTTCCCCCCCCTTCTCCTAAAGGCACGTAGCCTTACATATCAAGGAAGAGCACAGACATTTGAGAAGCCAGGCCATTTGGCATCGTGAAGGTGACAAGCCTCAGTCACTTCAAAGGGAGGGGGGAGCCTCCTCTCTCAATGACAGGCGCGCTGTAAACTGAAAGATGCACTGAGCACCTGACATACTACCCTCCCCAAAGCCCTCCTACCCCGTTGGCTTGTGGGGGTATTTCTGATGAAAAGCCCGAGTTAAAGAAGGAGCACTAACATGTTTGCATTTCACCTACTCATTATGTGATTCATCAAAGTCCTTCCATTTAATCAAATAGTACAGTTTATTCCGTATCAATTGTACTAATTTGGAATTTTACTTCTTGATGTGGCTCTCCATCAATCATCAGAGGAGGTGGGGCAGCTGGACGAGGTCACCTCTCGTTTGGGCCAGGGTCCTTTTTTAATAAACTGAAATGAAATACAAGGTGAATATGCCTCAAATTTTTAGGTAACTCGAGTTCCACCACCACCTTGTTCAAAACCCTCACTACTTTGAACGGTCCAATATACTTCCACCCCAACTTCCTCCCTGGTTGGATCTCCTTCAGATTCTTTGTTGAAAGGTACACAGAGTCCCCAGCTTTCAGCTCCCATTCTGGAGCTCTCCCTTTATCCACCTGTTTTTTGTAGTCCTCTTTCGCTTTTTTCAAAGTCTCTTGGATGGTGGATCAGCTACCCTTCAGGTCCTCCCACCATGATTGCAAGTCCCTGGGTTTGGGCTCCTGGGTAGTTACTGTGGGGAGGGGGCCCCCTTCGTACCCATGCACTGCCTTAAAAGGGGAGAGCCCAGTGGCACTGTGTACCAAGTTATTATAACTGTATTCTGCGTATGGGAGGAGGTCGACCCAGTTGTTCTGCTGGTAATTGGTGAAGCACTGGAGGAACTGTTCAACCACCTGGTTCACCCTCTCCATTTAAAGATGCACCGAGCGCCTGACATACTGCCCTCCCCAAAGCCCCCCTACCTCTTTGGCTTGTGGGGGTATTTGTTATGGAATGCCCGAGCGCTACCATGTTTGCATTTCACCCACTCATTATGCGATTCATCAAAGTCCTTCCATTTAATCAAATAAGAACATAAGAACATAAGAGATGCCAATGTTGGATCAGGCCAAAGGCCCATCCAGTCCAACACTCTGTCACACGGTGGCCAAAAATACCAGGTGCCATCAGGAGGTCCACCAGTGGGGCCAGGACATTAGAAGTTTATTCTGTACTAATTTGGAATTTTACTTCTTGATGTGGCTCTCCATCAATCATCAGAGGAGGTGGGGCAGCTGGACGAGGTCACCTCTCGTTTGGGCCAGGGTCCTTTTTTAATAAACTGAAATGAAATACAAGTTGAATATGCCTCAAATTCTTAGGTAACTCGAGTTCCACCACCACCTTGTTCAAAACCCTCACTACTTTGAGCGGTCCAATATACTTCCACCCCAACTTCCTCCCTGGTTGGATCCCCTTCAGATTCTTTGTTGAGCAAATAAATCAAATTAATGAATAACACAAAGACGTGTTCTCAATAGAGAACATACCTCAGACACCTCAAAGGGAGGGGGGAGCGCGCTGTAAACTGAAAGATGCACCGAGCGCCTGACATACTGCCCTCCCCAAAGCCCCCCTACCTCTTTGGCTTGTGGGGGTATTTGTTATGGAATGCCCGAGCGCTACCATGTTTGCATTTCACCCACTCATTATGCGATTCATCAAAGTCCTTCCATTTAATCAAATAAGAACATAAGAACATAAGAGATGCCAATGTTGGATCAGGCCAAAGGCCCATCCAGTCCAACACTCTGTCACACGGTGGCCAAAAATACCAGGTGCCATCAGGAGGTCCACCAGTGGGGCCAGGACATTAGAAGTTTATTCTGTACTAATTTGGAATTTTACTTCTTGATGTGGCTCTCCATCAATCATCAGAGGAGGTGGGGCAGCTGGACGAGGTCACCTCTCGTTTGGGCCAGGGTCCTTTTTTAATAAACTGAAATGAAATACAAGGTGAATATGCCTCAAATTTTTAGGTAACTCGAGTTCCACCACCACCTTGTTCAAAACCCTCACTACTTTGAACGGTCCAATATACTTCCACCCCAACTTCCTCCCTGGTTGGATCTCCTTCAGATTCTTTGTTGAAAGGTACACAGAGTCCCCAGCTTTCAGCTCCCATTCTGGAGCTCTCCCTTTATCCACCTGTTTTTTGTAGTCCTCTTTCGCTTTTTTCAAAGTCTGTCTCTTGGATTGTGGACCATCGATCCTTTAGGTCCCCCATCCCCCCCCACAATCGCAAATCTCCCTGTTTTGGCTCCTGGGTAGTCACTGTGAGGAGGGGGGCCCCTTCGTACCCATGCACTGCCTTAAAAGGGGAGAGCCCAGTGGCACTGTGTACCAAGTTATTATAACTGTATTCTGCGTATGGGAGGAGGTCGACCCAGTTGTTCTGCTGGTAATTGGTGAAGCACTGGAGGAACTGTTCAACCACCTGGTTCACCCTCTCCATTTGTCCATCTGTCTCTGGGTGGTAGGAACTGCTCAGACCTTGTTCTACCCCTAACACCTGCAGCAGTTCTTTCCAGAACTTAGCAAGGAACTGCAACCCCCTGTCTGAAATTATCTTGTGAGGAACAGAATGTGTCAGGTCCACCACAGCAACAACGAAGTACACATTTATAGAAAGGTTTTACTTTTATTGAAGCTATAGATGCATTGACAGGAACACTGTTAGGAATGACGAGTAATCTAAGAGCATGACAGGTTATAATACATTCAAATCAGCAAGTCCCAATTATGGGAGTTCCCGCGCGCGGCATTAAGCCTGAGAACAAACAGTTAGAATAAACATAACAGGTAAAGCTTCCCACGACTCATCCTAGGGAAAGCCAAAGCAACTTCTCCAGCGACTCCTCCAGTGGCCTTGAAAGATATGCATTGCAGCAGCAAGGCAATTAAGCGCAAGGAGAGGAATGTGCATGAAAAGGAAAACAGAAAAACACTTGGCAGCTTGCTGACAGAATGGAGCCTCACAATGTGGTGCATGAATAGCTTGGCCAGTGCCTTAGCTGAAGACAGTTGCATGCAAGGAATAAAATGTGCTTGCTTGGAAAATGTGTCAACCACCACCCAGATCACTGTTATACCTTTACTGGATGGTAAGTCAGTTATGAAGTCCATTGAAATCACTGCCCATGGTCTTTCAGGTGTTTCAAGGGGTTGTAAGGTCCCAGGGGGCTTTCCTGGTCTCCGTTTCCCCATCAGGCAGGTTTTGCAGGAACCCACATATTGGGAAATATCTGCTCTCATGCCTGGCCACCAGAACTGTCTCTGCAGGAGGTGCAGGGTTTTCAGGAATCCAAAGTGCCCTGCCAGTTTATTTTCATGTGCCACAGTCAGGATCTCCCCTCTCAAAGTTCTGGGAATGAACACCCATTCCACCCTCAGTTCCACTGAGGAGTCAGTTTGGATGACCTCGCTGTCCCCGTTTGAGAAAGTGGCTTTAAATTTTAAAACCCAAGGTTCCACCTCAATGGAGAAGTCCGTCTTTGCCTGGCTGCGAGTTACTACCACCACCACCCCAACTGGGTGGGTGTGAACATTGAGTCGAACATCTCCTCCTGCCGGCTGTCCTGTTGTGGGAGGTGAGACAGTGCATCAGCCAGAGAGTTTTATTTCCCTGGGAAATGCTGGAGAGTGAACTGAAACTTTGAGAAAAACTCCAGTGGAGTTGCTTGGCATTCAGGCACCTGTGTGTGTAATGCCTCCAAATTTTTGTGGTCTGTCCATACTTCAAAAGGCACCCACACCCACTCCAGCCAGTGCCTCCAAGTAGTGAGGGCCAGTTTAATAGCAGCCGCTTCCTTGTCCCAAATAGCCCAATTACGCTCCATAGGGGAGAACTTCCTGGACACATACGCCAGGGGGTGGAGTTTCCCATCCTCCTCCCATTGCAGGATGGCTCCACCCATCACCACATCCGAGGCACTGACTTGGATTACAAAAGGCTTAGTTTTGTCAGGGTGATTTAAAATGGGTTCAGAAGTAAACAACCTCTTAAGGTTCTCAAATGCCTGCTGGCACTCTGGGGACCAGTCCAGTTTGGCACTCGGTTTCTTGCTGTCGGGCCCCTTCCCCTTTGTTTTTAACAAGTTAGTAAGGGGTAGGACAACTTGGGCAAAGTTGGGCATAAATTTGCGGTAGAAATTGGAGAATCCAATGAATGCGTGGAGTTGGCGCTGGGTGCAAGGAGCCTCCCATCCTACCACATCCTGTACTTTATGGAGGTCCATGCCCAGTCCCTTCCCCGAAATCCGATAGCCCAGGAAATCTAGTTCCTCCCTATGAAACTCGCACTTGGAGAGCTTGACAAAGAACCGGTGCTCGTAAAGGGTCTGGAGTACGTCCTGGACTAACTATACATGCAAGTCTAAATCATTTGAATAAAGTAATAGATCATCCAAAACCACCAGTCCCCCTTTGAATAAATGCTTGTGTAACACTTCGTTAATTAAATTCATAAAGACCCCAAGAGCTCCCGCCAACCCAAATGGCATCACCAGATATTCAAACTGTCCTAATGGGGTATTGAAAGCTGTTTTGTGCTCATCCCCCTCCCGAATGTGCACTCTGTAGTAAGCCTCACACAAGTCAAGCTTGGTGAAAATGTGCCCCTTGGAGGCTTCTGCCAGGAGGTCTTTGATGAGCAGGAGGGGGTAGGCATTGGACATAGACACAGCATTTAAACCTCTATAGTCGGTGCACAGTCGCAACCCCTCATCCTTCTTCTTCCGGAAGAGGATGGGGGCAGAAAAGGGGGAAGAGGCTGGATGGATGAACCCTCGAGCAAGGTTTTTATCAATGAACCTGTGTAGTTCCTCCTTTTCAGCTGGGACCATAGAGTACAGCTTCCCTTTGGGCATCTTGTGCTCTGATAAAATCTCTATTGTACAGTCCGACTTTCGGTGTGTGGGGGGGAGTTCGTCTGCCTCCTCCTCTAGGCAAGTCTCTATGCTCAGGGGGGATGAGATCAAGCTCTCCTTGCACCAAACAAACCCACTCCGAAATGGGGGTTGGCATCTCCCCCACTCGGAATTCCACCTATGATTGTTGCACCAGGGGTCTGGGAAGTGTAGGGGGCCCCCACTCCATTGAATGTATGGGTCATGATCTCATAACCAGGGGTTGCCCAGTACCATTGAGAAGTTGTCAGCCGGGGTGATAATGAATGGGCGTTGTTCCCAATGGGACTCCGTCCCCATTACCATGGGCACAGTTTGGTACTTGCATGCCTCTTTGATTGGGAACTCATCCATCTGTGTGAAAACTAAGGGTTCAGGTAAAGCTTGGACAGGTACCCCAAGTCCAGTGACTAGTGATGGGCTGATTCCCGTGCATATCCAGAATCTATCAGGGCTCTCACCCGTATTTGGGTGCCCTGCTCAGGATTTATTACAGTTACAGTCACATAAAACAAAGGGGGAGAGGTTCTCACCGAATTTGGTGCGTGGGACTTTTGGACCTGCTGGATTGCACCCTTTACAGCAGGTCCCAGCCTTTTCCCACTGGATTGTCTGCCTCGTCTCCACTGGAGGAGGTGCTTTCAAGCTTCCGCCGGTCTCCCGCTTGGAGCGCCTTGTGGTGCTTCATCCGAGCTCCTGGCGGCTTAGGTTTCTTCTCAAATGCCTTGCATTTGTTCACCTTCTCTTCTCTGGGGTTCTTATTGAGGGGGCAGCTTGCTCTGAAATGCCCCATGGATCCACATCTCAGACATAGGCCCTGGCACATCCATTGGTCTCTGATGGTTTCCCTCATCTTGGTTCTCGTCCTCGTTCGGTCGCCATCTCCGCTGCCACCACCCTCGCAGGGAGCTGGGGCTGATACATCTGTAGTAGGTTGGAGTGGTTCTCCGCCTCGCAGGCCACCTGGATCCACTTGTTCAATGTCAGGTGGGGTGCCCTGGGCCAAGGCCCAATCTAGAATTGTGTAGTTTAAGCTGGCCCAGTAAAATTCAATGAGGACCTCTTCGGGCCATCCCTGGAGCTTCGTGGCATATGTTTTGAATTCCACTGAGTACTCTCGCACTGAGCACCCTCCCTGGCACAGGCCTCTAGCTCCAGGGGGTCTTCGTATTGTCATTGGAGGGCCCACATAAATGCATTTACATCTTGGCGTTCCGGTCCCTGGACATTGTGTAGGCCCACGAACCAGTCAGCTGCCCAGTCCCGGAGACGAAACCAAATAAAATCCACACGGTGCTCATCTGTGGTGAAAGAGAGGCTCCAATCACGTAATAACTTGCACACCTGCAGCAGGAAGAATGCTAGCTTCTCTGGCATGCCATCAAATGTCACTTCCAGGGAAATAACACGGGAGATTTTTAACTACCAGAACTGATTCCAAATTCACCCTCTATAATAATCATTCATATGACAAAATACCCAACGCACTAATCTTAAACCATTTAACTCATAATAATACTTTTGATATCAGGCATAACTTTCAGAACTAACTAACTTACAATAAAAAGAAAAAGAAAAGAAGAACCAAAAAGTAAATCTAACATCTGCTTTCTATCCTCCTATTACCACTCATTTTCTAAATTCATAACCATGATAGCCCAGAGAAATTAATTAATTACAACCAGTAGATAGCAATCATTAAAATGACATAGAATTCAATTTCTTTTTTATCTTGATTTCTTACATGCCGCAAATTCTTGTATTCTTGTAGCTCTCTTTCCAAGTTCCCCTTCCCATAATCCTTTGTAATCCAGTTTGAATATTTGGAGCTTTTAAGCTTCATCACCTCTTTCTTTAATTTTTTCCCTCTAGTTGACCT
>NW_015164329.1:84963-96870 GCF_001447785.1 Gekko japonicus | reverse complement strand
TGAGTCATTGCTCACTTCTTCAGATACCAAAAGGGCGACTGCAGCCAAGAAATCAGAAAGAGCTTGAAACTGGGAAGGGCAACCATGAAGGAAATAGAAAATAGTCTTAAGTGTAGGGATGTGTTGGTGGTGACCAAGATCAAGATAATTCATGCCGTATTATTCTTCATGGCTATGTATGGATGTGAAAGTTGGACAATGCAGAAATTGACAGGAAGAAAGTTGATTCCTTTGAAATGGGGTGTTGGAGGAGCGTTGTACAGATACCGTGGGCTGCCAAAGAGATAAATAAGTGGGTTCTAAGTCAAATTGAACTCTGCTAGAAGCTAAAATGACTAAAGTGAGGCTATTGTACTTTGGTCACATTACGAGAAGAGTCACAGGAAAACACAGTAATGCTAGGAAAAGATGAAGGTAGCAGGAAAAGAGGCAGACCAACATGAGATAGATTGACTTGATCAAAGAAACCGTAGCCTTCAGTTTGCAAGACCTGAGCAAGATTGTTAATGACAGGATGTTTTGGAGGTCATTCATTCATGGCAGGGGTCCCAACAAGGTGCTTTTGGGTGCCATGATGCCTGCCGACACCTTTTCTGGCACCTGCCAACTGTTTTTAGAAAGTGGGCACAGCCAAGTAGGGCTATTGCTTGGCAGGGCTTCTGATTTGTATTGGGGATCTAATCGGCTGCACAGGTTAAAATAACATTGTTTCAGCGCATGCTGCCACCATAGTGTTTGTTTTATTCTCTCTCTCCTCTTTTCTGGAGCATTTTTTAAAATTACTGTCCTTGTCTGCTCTATTTGGATTTACTGTGTGTGTGTCTCTCCCCCTGCAGTGGCCATTTTGTGGTTGCACCCACCAACGTGTGTGACTAGCCCAGGAGGGTCAGCCCAGCTTCCAAAGTAGAGTGGCTATTCAAACCCAGATCCTAGTCTGATACTCCAACCGCACTACACCACACTGGCTCTCTTAGGGTGATTTTTTAAAAAATATCTATACACAACAGAATTGGAAGTGTGTATGTTTTTGCACTTCAAGAAACACTGCATCAGCTAGCTTCAGTTATATTCAGGTGGCTAGCCATGTTGGTCCAAAGCAGCAGAACAAAGTTTGAGTCCAGTGGCACGTGGCACCTTTAAGACCAACAAAGTTTAATTCGGGGTATAAGCTTGTTGTAACATGAAACGTAAACAGCTTCTAAATTAATATACTCGCATAACTTGAAAGTTTGCATTCTCCCTCATCAACCAAAGTAAGTTCAGTGAAAGATTATCTTGCTTCAGATTGTAACATGCCTTGTGTTGTCACTCTCACAGGAACATAAAGGGAGTCATTACCTCTCAAGCGACAGATAGCGAGGTGAACTTTCCACCTCCAACGTACACAACCTTTGGCTCCCCTCCACATCACATGGTGGATGAAGTGACAGGTAGGTGACAGATTTATAGCATGAACAAGAGCAACAAAAAGTCCTTAAAGGATTAATTCATTGGGGATTGAATTCAAGGTACTTGCTGATCTAATTCGATTGAAAAAAAATATCTAGCCTGCACTAATCTCGCCTATTCCTTAGCTGGGGCCTAATCAACAGAAACCATGCCTATTGAACTACATAGAAGTCTGATTCCAACGGAAGCAGTGTGAAGTGGACAAAAAGGGAACCCCTCAGTGCCAGTTTGAGAGGAATCCAAAACATCCCAGCTCATCCCCAACCAACCAATTCCACACCGTTTTGAAGGGACAGAGGGTAGGTCAGTTCGCCCCAGCAATGCCTGCTGGGAGCAAAAGCCGAGGAGACTATTTAAGGCCCAAGTCTTCTTTAAGCCACTGAAGAAGCACCTTGGAAACAGGATTAGGATCACCAAGCATTCAGATAAATCCACGTTTGAAGCAAAGTAGAATTTATTAAAGCGATGGTTACACAGGAACAATAGGATTGTTAGGAATGGACTCTAACTCTCGGGTACAAGATAATAAACACAATCAAACCAGGCCGTAGCCAATGGGTCAATTTCCCGCGAGCGGGAAAGCCGGTGAAATAGGCGCTCAAAACCCCTGGGAACAAAACGGTCTTAAAACTAAACATTCATTCGTTTCTCAGGCCCTAGTGCATAATCATCAAAAGAACGCCACAACTCCTTTCAACCTCCAGTACTTGACCTTGAGCATTATCTATGTTCCATAGCAGACCTCACATACATGGAAAGGAATTTACCTAACGAGCACAGTGGAAGTGATAGGATGGTACAGCAGATGCAGGGAGGGGGTTTTCGGGATGAATGCAAATCAAAGCCTAATATGTTACACAGAACTCCATGGCAGCTTGCTGACACCAATCACCTAGTGGCCGCATTTTCAAATTAACACCCGGAAAGACAAGCTCCTTGCCTTATGAACAATTTGTACTTTTTCATGTGATTCCTTAACAATTTGGCCATGGCGGATGTGTTGAGAGCTATTTTATGTGCAATATCACATACGAGATATATGTTGGAATGCAGAGGAAAGAACCCCGGATTTACCATAGTTGTGCTGGTATTGATCAAAGGGTCACACAGCACCTGGTTCTTCTGTAGGGTCTGTTGCCTTTAAATGGTTCAAACTGTTTTTGGATTGGAATCCATGTTGTATTGATATGGAGAGCCTCCTTCCATGAAGTCCAAAGGCGTTCAGCCACGAAATAACCTAGCCAAGTTACAAAATCACTGGATTTCTTTATCCATCTCTTACCACCTGCAGAATTGGTATTCTAATAGCTTGTTCTATTACAACTAGGGATGCCAGGTCTGGGTTGAGAAATACCTGGATATTTGGGGGGTGGAGTCTGGAGAGGGTGGGATTTTGGGAGGGGAGGAACCTCAGCAGTCCACCCTCTAAAGCAGCTATTTTCTCCAGGGGAGCTTTATTCTCTGATGAGTTATGCCTGCCAGTATGTATGGCTGCGAGAGTTGGACTATAAGGAAGGCTGTGCGCCGAAGAATAGATTCTTTTGAACTATGGTGCTGGAGAAGACTCTGGAGAGTCCCTTGAACTGCAAGGAGATCAAATCAGTCAATCCTAAAAGAAATCAACCCTGACTGTTCCCTGGAAGGCCAGAGACTGAAGCTGAAGCCAATACTTTGGCCACCCAATGAGAAGGGAGCACTCACTGGAGAAGACCCTGATGCTGGGAAAGATGGAAAGTAAAAGAAGACGGGGACGGCAAAGGATGAAATGGTTAGACAGTGTTATGGATGCAATGAACATGAAATTAAGCAAACGACTGAAGACAGGAGGGCCTGGTGTGATGTGGTCCATGGGGTCGCAAAAAGTCGGACTCGACTGCAACTGAACAACAACAACATAACCTCTTGTGGGCTAGAGTCCATTTTATCACTGGCCTGTGAAAGCTTATAGCATAATAAATGGGTCTTCCCAAACCTATGGTGAAGCCAGTTAGGATATCCAGGACAGGGCATACCGTAAGTAAGTATCCCTTTGCAAAATCAAAAGTGGTTCTGTCAGTTGCCTCATATCAGCTTGATTTGAGTCCAGAGCAATGTTCCCTCTAAGCTGTGGAGTCTTGTGAGCAAAAATTCTGGTTGGTGAGCTACTGACATTAAAGTTGTGAGCAAGCGACTTTGGCTACTGCATAAATTAGTTTGCTCTGGAGCCATCCTTCCTGAGCTAAGACAGAAATGTGTGAGCCAGAGGCTAAAAACCTGTGAGCTAGCTCACACTAACTCTAAAGTGCGGTGCTGCTCGTTAGGGTGTGGGGTGCAGGGTTCACGATACAAAGACGACAGGACACAAGCTTGCAGGAACTGTCAGGAACTGACTGAAACCTCTCGGCTTCAAGCTTTTATTTTATACACATTTTTCCCCCCTTTAAGCATTAGAGCATCCTTAAGGAATGTTTGTGTGTGTGTGTGTGTGTGTTCTCGTTCTCTTAGGCAAGCTCTCTGTTATCTGCCTTTCTTAAGGCTAACTCACTGCGTAGTTAGCAGTAAACAGATTCCATCTCGGCCTCTCATGACGTATAAGTATTTCAGCTCCCAACCTCCAGCCAGGAGATTTCCGCACTGCTTTCCTACACTAAAGCTTAGAGGGAACACTGGTCCAGCGTCTGGTAGCATCTTAGAGACCAGCAAGAGCTCCAGGGTATCAGCTGTCTAGAGTCAAAGCTCTCTTTGTCACCTAATTCAAATCCTCACCCTGCTTTAGAACAGTTAGATTTGAGTCCACTAGCACCTTGTAGAGACCAACACGAGTTGGCCTTATACCAGCTTGTTCATTCTTATTTTGCTTTTCAGGCAAAAATTGTCTTCCAGAACAGCTCACACTGTCCTTCGCAGCGGTAATTGGCATAAGACTCGGGCTTTGCTATTGGATTCAAGAGTGAAAACGCAAGACATTCCACAGGAGAGCAGGTGAGAAAACAAACAGAGAAGGCAGATGCCAGAATGAAATTACAAGCTGTTAACACATGTTGCTCATCTGGCCGGGGTCAGGCTGATCTTCCCTTACTGATGTCCTTGCTGGCAGGGGAGTGGTGTAGCTACTTAGCAGCTCTTCTTCTTCTTCTCTGACCAGGGCAGAGGCCAAGAGTTTCCTGTAGCTAATGCAGTAACAGTGGGTTGCCAGCTCTGGGCTAAGAAATTCCTGGAGATTCGGGGGGTGCATCCTGAAGGTAGTGGTGTTTGGGGAAGGGGGACCTCCATGGGGTGTAATGCCGTAGAGTCTACTCTCCAAAGTAGCCATTTTGTCCAGGGGAACTGATCTCTTTCGTCTGGAGATCAGTTGTAATTCTGGGAGGTCTCCAGGCCCCACCTGGAGGCTGGCAGTCCTGTTGGTAGTGGAAGGCTCCACTGCAGTCATATTTATGCACTGTGTACAACTGGATTTCTCCTCGAAACTTTTATCCTCTGTCCCTTTCTTCAGTACAAGAAGGCATCCACGACTGGTACAGACTTCTTAAATGTGTTGTGTTCGCCTGAGCTTAGTTTGCACCTTTTCAAAAAATCTTTTTCCTGAGCTATGAAATAACCAACTCTAGAAGTCATTGTTTGGTGCTCTTGTTTGTATTTACTGTTTTCACAGCCAAATTCAGTATTTTGTTTCCTGTAGAACGCTGGACAATCAGTGTTCCCTCTAAGCTGAGTTAGTCTGAGCTAGCTCACGGTTTTTTAGCCTCTGGCTCACACATTGTTGTCTTCGCTCCAGAAGGATGATTCCAAAGCAAACTAAGTTATGCAGTAGCCAAATCGTTCACTCACAACTTTAATGCCAGCAGCTCACAAAGTAGAATCTTTGCCCACAAGACTCCACAGCGTAGAGGGAACATTGCTGGAAATTGCCTTTAGGGCCCACAGTATTGTTTGTTCATAGAGCAGTGAAAGGAATGCAGCCTTGTCAGTCCTGCACTCATTCTCGATGCATAAGAGATTCAAAACAAAACATGTAGAGCAGGGTCCCCCCCCCAATTCTCCGCATTCTGCATGTTCAGCATAGCGCACTAGAAGCAAAACAGTATGAGTCACAGGAAGTTGGTTTTCGAGATCCAAATCAGATGCCTCTAGTAAAAGAAGGGTGCTCCCAAAGAGCACAATGTCAACATCTTGAATAATTAGAGATTATATTCTGTCTCCTGTGGTATGGGGTAGATTCCAAAATATTTTCTGGGGGCAATTTTCTGATCAAACCTGAGGTGTGATGTTGGCCTTCCCTGCCCTGATTTTCCTGTTGATTGAATAAGTTTCTGTTTTTATGAATTTTACTATTAAAACTCACTCCACAACCCAGAATATATTTTTTTCTTCTCCTTCCTTTTCCGTTTTATTTTGGAGTGATATGTATGTAGAATGTATTAAATAAACTTTAAAAAGCAACAAACAAACAAAAAAGAAATTATGTTATTTTCATTATCTTTTAAAAAAAATTTGTAAACGATAAGCAAGGAGAACCCCTGTCGCAATCCTATGTACACATGCTTCCAAGGAAGCGTTGCATAGGATCAGGCTAGAATTCCTAGGACTGCATCCTCTGCTGGGGATGCCAGCCTACAGGTGGGACCTGGGGAATCCCCAGAGTTACAGCTCATCTCCCGACTACAGAGATCAGGCCCCCTGGAGAAAATGGATGCTTTGGAGGGTGGACTAGTAGGCGGAAGATAGGAATTTATAAGTAAAGGCTGTCTTTAGCCCACGTAAGAATGACGGCCGTTGCTAAATGATCCAAAGGACCTAACTCCATACAGTTTACTTTTAAAGATGTAGCAATAAGAATGCCCAAACCCCCTTTAAGTCTACCTGGGCCCCGGTCTGGGACAGCCTTTACGGCATATGTGTGGTAGCCATCTAATTCTAGGGCCACTGCGGTCCAGGTTTCTTGGAGCATAATAACATCAACATTTTGTCAAAAGAAAGGAATATCTGGAGAGTAGGATTGGCACCTAGAACGACCCGCTATATCCCAAGAGAGCATAATAACATCACATTTCTGGAATTGTCTCTAAATCACCCTTTGTATCATAAACTATACACCCATTTTTAAGCAGATAACTACGGTTTGTTCACTCCAAATAGCTGAATGCTGCATGACGTTCTCCTGTGGACAATTGATGGGCTGTTCATAGAGATGTAAAATTTCCGGAATTTTTGAAACTTGGGGGGAAAAAACAGTTTTTTTCCCGGGTTTTTTTTGGGGGGGGATGGAAATTTTTGGAAAAATTGAAAAAAATGCTACATTAGCACTTCTTTTTTTGTTTTCCAGAGTGAAAGTCATTCTGTTACTTTAGAAACAAAAAATACGACCATGGACATTTTTTCTTGGCATGAAATTATCACAACTAGCATATTAAAAACATAGTGTATCCAAATAATTATTACAAACAGAATACCCACCCACATGCAAAAACAAAACTGAAACCTTTTTCTTTTCTTGTGACAATCGCACCTCCTAAAGGAAGAAATGCATCTTGTTCTTGCATTGGACAGTTCAGTTTGTAACCTAGGACTTGCTTGTCCTCAGTGCACAAAAATTAGATCAATCTGATACCATACATATTTTTTAGAAATGATTTGGAAAATATTTGAACACCTTGTCTTAAAATATTTTATTCATCATGTTAAAATAAAACGTTCCATAATCAATTTTCTTCTTTTCTTTTTTCAATTTTTCCAATTTTTCGGGAAAAGACAAAGAAGGCTTCACTATTACAATTGATCTCCAGGCTACGGAGATTGGTTCCCCTGGAGAAAATGGCTGCTTTGGAGGGTGGACTCTCTGGCATGATACCCTGCTGAGGCCCCTCCCCTCCCCAAATCCCGCCCACCCCGGGCTCCGTCCCCCAAATCTCCAGTTATTTCCCAACCCGGAGCTGGCAACCCTAGTCACCTAGCATCTGTTTTCCTTTTTTGACTCTTAGCTGCTACACGACACTGGCTTATAGTTTCACAAGGCGGTGTCCAGTTTTAGAGTTAGCATAATTTTCGAATGTCGATGTAGGGGAGTCCTTCAAGACAGAGGAATGTGCCTCAGAGTACCAGGTGCTGAGGATAAAAGGCTTTCTCTTTAATACCTTTCTTGTAAATTTTCAGTGGCTGCCATCTGAGAATTGCTGGGTTAGACTGACCATCCAGCAAGGGCGTTCTCAAATCCTTGTGAATGCTGAAGCGGCAATAAAATTATATAAAGGACTTATAGAAAGATAAAATCTTATAAAGAAATCTGAGAGAAAGTATTTAACCATACAACCTTCAGTCACTGTGTGTTACCGTGCCCTTGAGGGGCCCCTGCATTTGTCAGTGTCCCCAGAGAAATGGGACGGGTGCTGTCTCTTTGCCGACAGAACTGGTGTTGCTTCTGTCACCGACTCTGCTGCTTCTCTAGGGAATCGTGGTAGAAAATCATTTGCTTTCCCTGAAATGTCTTTCGGCCTTCATTCTCACAGCCTGGAAGTAAAGAGGGTGAATCCTGCTCATGTCCTGCCGCTCCACTGTACAATGTTTGTTTATGTGTTTAAATATTTATACCCCACCTTTCCTTTGGGTTCAGATATGAAGCTTTTCTCCAACTTAAGTAGATCTTCCATTGGAGGAAGGCTAGGAAGGCTGGATCCATCCCATGGGATATCAGACTTTCCCCCCTCAACTGCACTTCTAGGGATTTTGGTGTAGTGGTTAAGTGTGCGGACTCTAATCTGGGAGAACCGGGTTTGATTCCCCACTCCACTTGCAGCTGCTGGATGATCTTGGGCAAGCCATAGTTCTGATAAGAGCTGTCCTTGAAAAAGAGCAGTTTCTGTCAGAGCTCTCTCAGCCCCAGCTACCTCACAGGGTGTCTGTTGTGGGGAGGGGAGGGAAAAGGAGTTTGTAAGCTGCTCTGAGACTCCGAGTGAAGGGCGGGGTATCAATCCAATCTCTTCTCTTCTTCTTCCACCAGTCTGTGTTCCCACTTCACTACTTTCTGCGGTAATCGTTTAAAATTGCAAGCATGTCTTGAGTAAAGAGTAGAACCCTGAAGACTGACCATAAAAGCAACCTACATAAACAGTAACTCTGTTTAGGATTGCACTGCTAATGTTTTAACATTCCCCAAAGGCAAAAGATAGGGACATAACGGGGCATTGACTTGCCAGGTACAGGTATCAGAAAATGGTGAACAGTCGTGGGGTGGAAACTCTGCACTCACACACTGAAGCTTGTAAGAATGGACCTACCTCTGCTCCCCACACCCCGTTGGTGGCCAGGGGGGACCTTGATGCACAAACCTGTGCCTGCGTGCTCCCGTTGCCGAATTGGAAACACACAGTCGGAGTCCAACGAGTTAGATGAATATCTGTTTATTGCAATGGAAACAGGGAATATGGCGTTGAGTGCCTTTGCACTTCAGCCATTCCAAAGCTGTATTCTGCCATAACCAGGAAGGGCAGAAGGTCTTATACCCCAAATGACGTCACATATAGTTTACACATTAAAGAGTCTCTGATTGGAGCCCAGCAGGTAACATCATAGAAGCATCACTTGACGGGGGGGATTTACAACGGTATAGGTGCCGGTTCCAACCGGTGTACTTACCGGCGTTCAGACGGCAAACATCTGCCTCCCGTCCCTAACCGTTGTAAATCCCTTTAAACCGTTGCACTCTGCCACTAGGTCCCCAAGTGGTGGTATACTGAGTGCAACGGTTGCTTTCGATGTACCCCTCCATCTGATCGCTGTCCACCGATGTCTAGCCATTTCCGTCGGAAGCCTGAGACTTCCGATTTTCCCCCGCCATTTTTTTTTAACTGAGCGATATGCGCTTGGGCGAAGCTTCGCCCTGAGCGTTTGTTTAAAAAAAAAAAAAAAAGCCCTTAGTGTAGTGTTTCGGAGGAGTCCGGGACTACAGGGAGGCCAGTTTGGACTTTAAACTTTAAAGGTAAGTCCTTACCTTTAAAGTTTAAATGTAATATGGGGTGTTTTGAGCATGCGCAAAGATCGCCATTCTGTGAATGGCTGCCTATGCGCATGCTCAAACTGTGTTTAAAAAACAAAACAAAACACCGACGCCCGCAGCGTGTGAGCGGGCATACACCGATGGGATCCGCAAAATGGAGGTAAGCGTGATCCCGTTTCAGCCGGCATAAACTGCACCGGTTCCAACCGGTACAGTTTATGCCGGCTGAAACACCGCGTCTGAACGCACCCAGTGCGTCTCTCATTGGTTTCAGTAATTACCATTCCTTGTCTCCAGAACAATGCGAAACACTGAAGAACACCGGCAGGACCCTTTCTGGCCTTGCTGAAGTCAGCCTCCTGCCTCGCTTCTGGAGAGCTAGCCGATAAGGGCTGTGACTCACATTAAGCCTAGCTCTTGTCAGGTTTCCCGGTACCAGATGTTTTGAGAACACTTCCAGAGTTAACCGTCCTTCTTTCATCTGGGCTAAATACCAAAATCTGAATTTACTATTATTAAACTCTTGTGAGGGCACAGTGACAGCTGTCAGCGTATAAACATGTCAGAGGAAATGTCAGAACTCACATTCAGAACTCACATTCATTTTTCCCTTGTCCTACAACCTGGCACCCCTACTCTGACTCCAGCTCCAGGGGACCAAAAGCAGCTGCATGTTGTCCTTGGGTGCCGACCAGACACAAAGAGGGGTTGATGGTCTTGGGGAGCTGTTCATATGAGAAACACAGAATTTAAAAAATGGAACAGGTGATGCATGAAGGGAAATAACGCCTGTGTATTCTTTCTAACTTTGTGTGTCTCTGTTTCTTAGGAGGCTGTGAAATGTGAATCTGGAATTGGGAGACTGTAAAAGGGGAAAACCAGAGAGCTATTTGGACACCATGATTTTAAAACAGGTAAAAATAATCGCTGTCCTCACTGTAGGATTCAGAGACCAGTTTCCTTTCGCTTCCAGGTGCTTAGCCAATTTATTTTTCTCTCAAAACGAAGTTATACTGAGGAGAAAAGGGAACATTTTCCCTATCAGCTCTTAGATTTTAAGAGGATTAGAATAAAGGACCCTCCAGACAATACAATCAATTTTATTTATGATTCACAATTATAACAATTTCCCCCCCCCCCCCCTCCCTGCCCCCAGGTCCCGCTTCCCACCACCTCTCAGAGCAGTTGGGGGGTGGGGGGGAATTTAAAAGTGTACTTACCATATGTTCTTACCAGAAATGACAAAGGTTTTGCTGCAGAATTTCTGGTGATTCCCAGAGCTGTCTTTTGGCACTTCTCATAACAACTTCTGGTTAAGTACACAAGGCTGCATTTTTGTTTTTTAAATTCTCCTGCAATGCCGCCTCCCTCCCACCTGTTTCTGGGGCTTTTACCAGGTATGTCCTTTGTTGTGATCACCCTGACATGGCTACTCCTTTCCAGTGAAACAAGATCTGCTGGCCAAACAGCTTTTCTGCAAAGGGCTGCTGTGAAGGAGAGAATGGTGGGGGAGGAAACCCACTCCCCGCGTTACATATATGTGAACTGAGTACATTGCTTTCCGTTGTTCATAAACCAGACTTCTTGCAGTTTGCCGCTGTGCCTGTGTCCCTTTCCTCCTTCAACAGGAGATACGTTTGTTTAAAGAATGTATAGGGTGCCTCTCCAGGGACCCGCTTGAGGTGGCGATCAAGATAAAAAGGATTCCATTAAGTGAGAGCATAAAGTCATAGGGCAGGGGTCTTTTTGTAGAAAAAGAGCTGCCGGAGCTCATTAGCATAACTCATTAGCATATGCCACACCCCCTGACATCACCGGAAGTGTGTCATAGGCCACACCCCCTGACATCACCGGAAGTGTGTCATAAGGCCACACCCCCTGACATCACCGGAACCTCATGATGACTGGTTTTTGTTTCTTGTCCTTGGCCCTTTCCGTCTGTTGGTTATGATCCAGCTCCCCCTCTTCCTGTCACATGACTCTGATATAACATCCCGGGATGCTCCTTTGTGAGCGACTGGCATTAAAGCTATGAGTGAGCAATTTGGCTACTGCATAAATTAATTTGCTCTGGAGGCATCTTTCCTGAATTAAGACAAAAATGTATGAGCCAGAGGCTAAAAAACTGTTAGCTACCTTGCACTTAGAGGAAACACTGGACAAAACCCAGGTGCCCTCAGGAGGTCCATCAGCAGGGCCAAAACTCCAGGAGCCCTCCCACTCTTGCCCCCCAAGCACCAAGAATGCAGAGCATCACTGCGCCAGACATAAGGAGAAGCCATGTTGGATCAGGCCAGTGGCCCCTCCAGTCCAACACTCTGTGTCACACATCAGCCAAAAATACCAGGTGCCCTCCCACTCTTGCCCCCCAAGCACCAAGAATACAGAGCATCCCTTGCCCCAGACATAAGAACATAAGAGAAGCCAATGCTGGATCAGGCCAATGGCCCCTCTAGTCCAACACTCTGTTACACAGGGGCCAAAAATAC